>NW_027490210.1:0-303140 GCF_050948175.1 Xylocopa sonorina | reverse complement strand
GTCATGTATACCTCGTATTCACTTCAAAAGAATGTAAATGCGACACTTCCTTGCTAGGAAATAGCGTTTGCAGATGTCTACGTATCACAGCAATAGAGTACTTATGCTTCTGAAAACGAGATGTCGTATTTCATTTCTATGTTTCGTAATAAGATATAATATTCATTGTGTAATGTTATGTATACCTCGTATTCACTTCAATGGAATGTAATGGGACATTTCCATGGTAGGAAATAGAGTTTGGAGATGTCTACGTATATTAGCAATAGTGTTCTAATGCTTCTCAAAACGCAATATAGCACCTCATTCCTATGTTTCATGATAAGATATAATATTCATTGCGAAGTGTCATGTATATCTCGTATTCACTTCAAAAGAATGTAAATGCGACACTTCCATGCTAGGAAATAGCGTTTGCAGATGTCTACGTATCGTAGCAATAGAGTTCTAATGCTTCTTAAAACGCGATATAGCATCTCACTTCTATGTTTCATGATAAGATATAATATCCATTGCGAAGTGTCATGTATACCTCGTATTCACTTCAAAAGAATGTAAATGCGACACTTCCATGCTTGGAAATAGCGTTTGCAGATGTCTACGTATCGTAGCAACAGAGTTCTAATGCTTCTTAAAACGAGATGTCGCATCTCACTTCTATGTATCGAGATAAGGTATAATATTCATTGCGAAGTGTCATGTATACCTCGTATTCACTTCAAATGAATGTAAATGCGAAGCTTCCTTGCTAGGAAATAGCGTTTGCAGATGTCTACGTATCGTAGCAATAGAGTTCTAATGCTTCCTAAAACGCGATATCACATCTCACTTCTATGTTTCGAGATAAGATATAATTTTCATTGCGAAGTGTCATGTATACCTCTTATTCACTTCAAAAGAATGTAAAAGCGACACTTCCTTGCTAGGAAATAGCGTTTCCAGATGACCACGTATCGTAAGAATGGAGTTCTAATGCTCCTTAAAACGAGATGTCGCATTCCATTTCTATGTTTCGTGATAAGATATAATATTCATTGTGGAGTGTTATGTATACCTCGCATTCACTTCAAAAGATTGTAAATGCGACACTTCCTTGCTAGGAAATATTGTTTGCAGATGTCTACGTATCGTAAAAACAGAGTTCTAATGCTTCCTAAGACGCGATATCGCATATTTCCTCTATGATTCTTGATAAGATATAATATTCATTGCGAAGTGTCATGAATACCTCGTATTCACTTCAAAAGAATGTAAATGCGACACTTGCATGCTGGGAAATAGCGTTTGCAGATGTCTACGTATCGTAGCAATAGAGTTCTAATGCTTCTTCAAACGCGATATCGCATCTCACTTCTATGTTTCATGATAAGATATAATATTCATTGCGAAGTGTCATGTATACCTCGTATTCACTTCAAAAGAATGTAAATGCGACACATCCATGCTAGGAAGTAGCGTTTGCAGATGTCTACGTATCGTAGCAATAGAGTTCTAGCGATTCTTAAACCGCGATATCGCATGTCACATCTATGTTTCGTGATAAGATATAATATTCATTGCGATGTGACATGTATACCTCGTATTCACTTCAAAAGAATGTAAATGCGACACTTCCATACTAGGAAATAGCGTTTGCAGATGTCTACGTATCACAGCAATAGAGTACTTATGCTTCTGAAATCGAGATGTCGTTTTTCATTTCTATGTTTCGTAATAAGATATAATATTCATTGTGTAATGTTATGTATACCTCGTATTCACTTCAATGGAATGTAATGGGACATTTCCATGGTCGGAAATAGAGTTTGCAGATGTCTACGTATATTAGCAATAGTGTTCTAATGCTTCTCAAAACGCAATATAGCACCTCATTCCTATGTTTCATGATAAGATATAATATTCATTGCGAAGTGCCATGTATATCTCGTATTCACTTCAAAAGAATGTAAATGCGACACTTCCATGCTAGGAAATAGCGTTTGCAGATGTCTACGTATCGTAGCAATAGAGTTCTAATGCTTCTTAAAACGCGATATCGCATCTCACTTCTATGTTTCATGATAAGATATAATATCCATTGCGAAGTGTCATGTATACCTCGTATTCACTTCAAAAGAATGTAAATGCGACACTTCCATGCTCGGAAATAGCGTTTGCAGATGTCTACGTATCGTAGCAACAGAGTTCTAATGCTTCTTAAAACGAGATGTCGCATCTCACATCTATGTATCGAGATAAGGTATAATATTCATTGCGAAGTGTCATGTATACCTCGTATTCACTTCAAATGAATGTAAATGCGAAGCTTCCTTGCTAGGAAATAGCGTTTGCAGATGTCTACGTATCACAGCAATAGAGTACTTATGCTTCTGAAAACGATATGTCGTATTTCATTTCTATGTTTCGTAATAAGATATAATATTCATTGTGTAATGTTATGTATACCTCGTATTCACTTCAATGGAATGTAATGGGACATTTCCATGGTAGGAAATAGAGTTTGGAGATGTCTACGTATATTAGCAATAGTGTTCTAATGCTTCTCAAAACGCAATATAGCACCTCATTCCTATGTTTCATGATAAGGTATAATATTCATTGCGAAGTGTCATGTATATCTCGTATTCACTTCAAAAGAATGTAAATGCGACACTTGCATGCTGGGAAATAGCGTTTGCAGATGTCTACGTATCGTAGCAATAGAGTTCTAATGCTTCTTCAAACGCGATATCGCATCTCACTTCTATGTTTCATGATAAGATATAACATTCATTGCGAAGTGTCATGTATACCTCGTATTCACTTCAAAAGAATGTAAATGCGACACTTCCTTGCTAGGAAATAGCGTTTGCAGATGTCTACGTATCACAGCAATAGAGTACTTATGCTTCTGAAAACGAGATGTCGTATTTCATTTCTATGTTTCGTAATAAGATATAATATTCATTGTGTAATGTTATGTATACCTCGTATTCACTTCAATGGTTTGTAATGGGACATTTCCATGGTAGGAAATAGAGTTTGGAGATGTCTACGTATATTAGCAATAGTGTTCTAATGCTTCTCAAAACGCAATATAGCACCTCATTCCTATGTTTCATGATAAGATATAATATTCATTGCGAAGTGTCATGTATATCTCGTATTCACTTCAAAAGAATGTAAATGCGACACTTCCATGCTAGGAAATAGCGTTTGCAGATGTCTACTTATCGCAGCAATAGAGTTCCAATGCTTCCTAAAACGCGATATCGCATCACTCTTCTATGTTTCATGATAAGGTATAATATTCATTACGAAGTGTCATGTATACCTCGTATTTACTTCAAAAGAACGTACATAAGACACTTCCATGCTAGGAAATAGCGTTTGCAGATGTCTACGTATCCTAGCAATAGAGCTCTAACGCTTCTCAAAACGCGATATAGCACCACATTCCTATGTTTCATGATAAGATATAATATTCATTGCGAAGTGTCATGTATACCTCGAATTCACTTCAAAAGAATGTAAATGCGACACTTCCATGCTAGGAAATAGCGTTTGCAGATGTCTACGTATCGCGGCAATAGAGATCCAATGCTTCCTAAAACGCGATATCGCATCACTCTTCTATGTTTCATGATAAGGTATAATATTCATTTCGAAGTGTCATGTATACCTCGTATTCACTTCAAATGAATGTAAATGCGACACTTCCATGCTAGGAAATAGCGTTTGCAGATGTCTGCGTATCGTAGCAATAGAGTTCTAATGCTTCTTAAAACGCGATATCGCATCTCACTGCTATGTTTCATGATAAGATATAATATTCATTATGGAGTGATATGTATACCTCGTACCCGCTTCAAAAGAATGTAAGTGCGACCCTTCGATGCTAGGGAATAGCCTTTGCAAATGTCTACGTATCGTAGCAATAGAATTCTAATGCTTCTTAAAACGCGATATCGCATCTGACTGCTATGTTTCATGAGAAGATATAATATTCATTATGGAGTGTTATGTATACCTCGTACTCACTTCAAAAGAATGTAAATGCGACCCTCCCATCCTAGGAAATAGCGTTTGCAGATGTCTACGTATCGTAGCAATAGAGTTCTAATGCTTCTTAAAACGAGATGTCGCATCTCATCTCTATGTTTCATGATCAGATATAACATTCATTGCGAAGTGTCATGTATACCTCGTATTCACTTCTAAAGGATGTAAATGCGACACTTACTTGCTAGGAAATAGCGTTTCCAGATGACTACGTGTCGAAACAATAGAGTTCTAATGATTCTTAAAATGCCATATCGCATCTCACTTCTATGTTTCATGATAAGATATAATATTCATTGCGAAGTGTCATGTATATCTCGTATTCACTTCAAACGAATGTAAATGCGACACTTCCATGCTAGGAAATAGCGTTTGCAGATGTCTACGTATCGTAGCAATAGAGTTCTAATGCTTCTTAAAACGCGATATCGCATCTCACTGCTATGTTTCATGAGAAGATATAATATTCATTGCGAAGTGTCATGTATATCTCGTATTCACATCAAAAGAATGTAAATGCGACACTTCCATGCTAGGAAATAGCGTTTGCAGATGTCTACTTATCGCAGCAATAGAGTTCCAATGCTTCCTAAAACGCGATATCGCATCACTCTTCTATGTTTCATGATAAGGTATAATATTCATTACGAAGTGTCATGTATACCTCGTATTCACTTCAAATGAATGTAAATGCGACACTTCCATGCTAGGAAATAGCGTTTGCAGATGTCTACGTATCGTAGCAATAGAGTTCTAATGCTTCTCAAAACGCGATATAGCACCTCATTCCTATGTTTCATGATAAGATATAATATTCATTGCGAAGTGTTATGTATACCTCGTATTCACTTCAGAAGAATGTAAATGCGACACTTCCATGCTAGGAAATAGCGTTTGCAGATGTCTACGTATCGCAGCAATAGAGATCCAATGCTTCCTAAAACGCGATATCGCATCACTCTTCTATGTTTCATGATAAGGTATAATATTCATTGCGAAGTGTCATGTATATCTCGTATTCACTTCAAACGAATGTAAATGCGACACTTCCATGCTAGGAAATAGCGTTTGCAGATGTCTACGTATCGTAGCAATAGAGTTCTAATGCTTCTCAAAACGCGATATAGCACCTCATTCCTATGTTTCATGATAAGATATAATACTCATTGCGAAGTGTCATGTATACCTCGTATTCACTTCAAAAGAATGTAAATGTGACACTTCCATGCTAGGAAATAGCGTTTACAGATGTCTACGTATCGCAGCAATAGAGTTCCAATGCTTCCTAAAACGCGATATCGCATCTCTCTTCTATGTTTCACGATAAGGTATAATATTCATTGCGATGTGTCATGTATACCTCGTATTCACTTCAAAAGAATGTAAATGCGACACTTCCATGCTAGGAAATAGCGTTTGCAGATGTCTACGTGTCGTAGCAATAGAGTTCTAATGCTTCTTAAAACGCGATATCGCATCTCACAGCTATGTTTCATGAGAAGATGTAATATTCATTATGGAGTGTTATGTATACCTCGTACTCACTTCAAAAGAATATAATGCGACCCTTCCATCCTAGGAAATAGCGTATGCAGATGTCTACGTATCGTAGCAATAGAGTTCTAGTGCTTCTTAGAACGCGATATCGCATCTCACTTCTATGTTTCATAATAAGATGTAATATACATTGCGAAGTGTCATGTATACCTCGTATTTACTTCGAAAGAACGTACATAAGACACTTCCATGCTAGGAAATAGCGTTTGCAGATGTCTACGTATCGTAGCTATAGAGCTCTAACGCTTCTCAAAACGCGATATAGCACCACATTCCTATGTTTCATGATAAGATATAATATTCATTGCGAAGTGTCATGTATACCTCGAATTCACTTCAAAAGAATGTAAATGCGACACTTCCATGCTAGGAAATAGCGTTTGCAGATGTCTACGTATCGCAGCAATAGAGATCCAATGCTTCCTAAAACGCGATATCGCATCTCTCTTCTATGTTTCACGATAAGGTATAATATTCATTGCGAAGTGTCATGTATACCTCGTATTCACTTCAAAAGAATGTAAATGCGACACTTCCATGGTAGGAAATAGCGTTTGCAGATGTCTACGTATCGCAGCAATAGAGTTCCAATGCTTCCTAAAACGCGATATCGCATCACTCTTCTATGTTTCATGATAAGGTATAATATTCATTACGAGGTGTCATGTATACCTCGTATTCACTTCAAATAAATGTAAGTGCGACACTTCCATGGTAGGAAGTAGCGTTTGCAGATGTCTACGTATCGTAGCAATAGAGTTCTAATGCTTCTTAAAACGCGACATCGCATCTCACTACTATGTTTCATGATAAGATATAATATTCATTGCGAAGTGTCATGTATACCTCGTATTCACTTCAAAAGAATGTAAATGCGACACTTCCATGCTAGGATGTAGCGTTTGCAGATGTCTACGTATCGTAGCAATAGGGTTCTAATGCTTCTTAAAATGCGATATCGCATCACACTTCTATGTTTCATGATAAGATATAATATTCATTGCGAAGTGTCATGTATACCTCGATTTCACTTCACAAGAATGTAAATGCGACACTTCCTTGCTAGGAAATATTGTTTGCAGATGTCTACGTATCACAGCAATAGAGTACTAATGCTTCTTAAAACGAGATGTCGTATTTCATTTCTATGTTTCGTAATAAGATATAATATTCATTGTGTAATGTTATGTTTACCTCGAATTCACTTCAGTGGAATGTAAGTGCGAAATTTCCTTGCTAGGAAATAGATTTTGCAGGTGTCTACGTATATAGGCAATAGAGTTCTAATGCTTCTCAAAACTCGATATAGCACCTCATTCCTATGTTTCATGATAAGATATAATATTCATTGCGAAGTGTCATGTATATCACGTATTCACATAAATAGAATGTAAATGCGACACTTCCATGCTAGGAAATAGCGTTTGCAGATGTCTACGTATCGCAGCAATAGAGTTCCAATGCTTCCTAAGACGCGATATCGCATCTCTCTTCTATGTTTCACGATAAGGTATAATATTCATTGCGAAGTGTCATGTATACCTCGTATTCACTTCAAAAGAATGTAAATGCGACACTTCCATGCTAGGAAATAGCGTTTGCAGATGTCTACGTATCGTAGCAATAGAGTTCTAATGCTTCTCAAAACGCGATATTGCACCTCATTCCTATGTTTCATGATAAGATATAATATTCATTGCGAAGTGTCATGTATACCTCGTATTCACTTCAAATGAATGTAAATGCGACACTTCCATGCTAGGAAATAGCGTTTGCAGATGTCTAAGTATCGCAGCAATAGAGATCCAATGCTTCCTAAAACGCGATATCGCATCACTCTTCTATGTTTCATGATAAGGTATAATATTCATTGCGAAGTGTCATGTATACCTCGTATTCGCTTCAAAAGAATGTAAACGCGACACTTCCATACTAGGAAATAGCGTTTGCAGATGTCTACGTATCGTAGCAATAGAGTTCTAATGCTTCTCAAAACGCGATATAGCACCCCATTCCTATGTTTCATGATAAGATATAATACTCATTGCGAAGTGTCATGTATACCTCGTATTCACTTCAAAAGAATGTACATGCGACACTTCCATGCTAGGAAATAGCGTTTGCAGATGTCTACGTATCGCAGCAATAGAGATCCAATGCTTCCTAAAACGCGATATCGCATCTCTCTTCTATGTTTCACGATAAGGTATAATATTCATTGCGAAGTGTCATGTATACCTCGTATTCACTTCAAAAGAATGTAAATGCGACACTTCCATGCTAGGAAATAGCGTTTGCAGATGTCTACGTATCGCAGCAATAGAGTTCCAATGCTTCCTAAAACGCGATATCCCATCACTCCTCTATGTTTCATGATAAGGTATAATATTCATTACGAGGTGTCATGTATACCTCGTATTCACTTCAAATGAATGTAAATGCGACACTTCCATGCTAGGAAATAGCGTTTGCAGATGTCTACGTATCGTAGCAATAGAGTTCTAATGCTTCTCAAAACGCGATATAGCACCTCATTCCTATGTTTCATGATAAGATATAATATTCATTGCGAAGTGTCATGTATACCTCGTATTCACTTCAAAAGAATGTAAATGCGACACTTCCATGCTAGGAAATAGCGTTTGCAGATGTCTACGTATCGCAGCAATAGAGATCCAATGCTTCCTAAAACGCGATATCGCATCACTCTTCTATGTTTCATGATAAGGTATAATATTCATTGCGAAGTGTCATGTATATCTCGTATTCACTTCTAACGAATGTAAATGCGACACTTCCTTGCTAGGAAATATTGTTTGCAGATGTCTACGTATCACAGCAATAGAGTACTAATGCTTCTTAAAACGAGATGTCGTATTTCATTTCTATGTTTCGTAATAAGATATAATATTCATTGTGTAATGTTATGGTTACCTCGCATTCACTTCAAAAGAATGTAAATGCGACACTTCCATGCTAGGAAATAGCGTTTCCAGATGACTACGTGTCGAAACAATAGAGTTCTAATGATTCTTAAAATGCCATATCGCATCTCACTTCTATGTTTCATGATAAGATATAATATTCATTGCGAAGTGTCATGTATATCTCGTATTCACTTCAAACGAATGTAAATGCGACACTTCCATGCTAGGAAATAGCGTTTGCAGATGTCTGCGTATCGTAGCAATAGAGTTCTAATGCTTCTTAAAACGCGATATCGCATCTCACTGCTATGTTTCATGAGAAGATATAATATTCATTATGGAGTGATATGTATACCTCGTACCCGCTTCAAAAGAATGTAAGTGCGACCCTTCGATGCTAGGGAATAGCCTTTGCAAATGTCTACGTATCGTAGCAATAGAATTCTAATGCTTCTTAAAACGCGATATCGCATCTCACTGCTATGTTTCATGAGAAGATATAATATTCATTATGAAGTGTTATGTATACCTCGTACTCACTTCAAAAGAATGTAAATGCGACCCTCCCATCCTAGGAAATAGCGTTTGCAGATGTCTACGTATCGTAGCAATAGAGTTCTAATGCTTCTTATAACGAGATGTCGCATCTCATCTCTATGTTTCATGATCAGATATAACATTCATTGCGAAGTGTCATGTATACCTCGTATTCACTTCTAAAGGATGTAAATGCGACACTTCCTTGCTAGGAAATAGCGTTTCCAGATGACTACGTGTCGAAACAATAGAGTTCTAATGATTCTTAAAATCCCATATCGCATCTCACTTCTATGTTTCATGATAAGATATAATATTCATTGCGAAGTGTCATGTATATCTCGTATTCACTTCAAACGAATCTAAATGCGACACTTCCATGCTAGGAAATAGCGTTTGCAGATGTCTACGTATCGTAGCAATAGAGTTCTAATGCTTCTTAAAATGCGATATCGCATCTCACTGCTATGTTTCATGAGAAGATATAATATTCATTGCGAAGTGTCATGTATATCTCGTACTCACATCAAAAGAATGTAAATGCGACACTTCCATGCTAGGAAATAGCGTTTGCAGATGTCTACTTATCGCAGCAATAGAATTCCAATGCTTCCTAAAACGCGATATCGCATCACTCTTCTATGTTTCATGATAAGGTATAATATTCATTACGAAGTGTCATGTATACCTCGTATTCACTTCAAATGAATGTAAATGCGACACTTCCATGCTAGGAAATAGCGTTTGCAGATGTCTACGTATCGTAGCAATAGAGTTCTAAAGCTTCTTAAAACGCGATATCGCATCTCACTGCTATGTTTCATGATAAGATATAATATTCATTGCGAAGTGTCATGTATACCTCGTATTCACTTCAAAAGAATGTAAATGCGACACTTCCATGCTAGGAAGTAGCGTTTGCAGATGTCTACGTATCGTAGCAATAGGGTTCTAATGCTTCTTAAAGAGCGATATCGCATCACACTTCTATGTTTCATGATAAGATATAATATTCATTATGGAGTGTTATGTATACCTCGTACTCACTTCAAAAGAATGTAAATGCGACCCTTCCATCCTAGGAAATAGCGTTTGCAGATGTCTACGTATCGTAGCAATAGAGTTCTAATGCTTCTCAAAACGCGATATCGCATCTCTCTTCTATGTTTCACGATAAGGTATAATATTCATTGCGAAGTGTCATGTATACCTCGTATTCACTTCAAAAGAATGTAAATGCGACACTTCCATGGTAGGAAGTAGCGTTTGCAGATGTCTACGTATCACAGCAATAGAGTACTAATGCTTCTTAAAACGAGATGTCGTATTTCATTTCTATGTTTCGTAATAAGATATAATATTCATTGTGTAATGTTATGTTTACCTCGAATTCACTTCAGTGGAACGTAAGTGCGAAATTTCCTTGCTAGGAAATAGATTTTGCAGGTGTCTACGTATATAGGCAATAGAGTTCTAATGCTTCTCAAAACTCGATATAGCACCTCATTCCTATGTTTCATGATAAGATATAATATTCATTGCGAAGTGTCATGTATATCACGTATTCACATAAATAGAATGTAAATGCGACACTTCCATGCTAGGAAATAGCGTTTGCAGATGTCTACGTATCGCAGCAATAGAGTTCCAATGCTTCCTAAGACGCGATATCGCATCTCTCTTCTATGTTTCACGATAAGGTATAATATTCATTGCGAAGTGTCATGTATACCTCGTATTCACTTCAAAAGAATGTAAATGCGACACTTCCATGCTAGGAAATAGCGTTTGCAGATGTCTACGTATCGTAGCAATAGAGTTCTAATGCTTCTCAAAACGCGATATTGCACCTCATTCCTATGTTTCATGATAAGATATAATATTCATTGCGAAGTGTCATGTATACCTCGTATTCACTTCAAATGAATGTAAATGCGACACTTCCATGCTAGGAAATAGCGTTTGCAGATGTCTAAGTATCGCAGCAATAGAGATCCAATGCTTCCTAAAACGCGATATCGCATCACTCTTCTATGTTTCATGATAAGGTATAATATTCATTGCGAAGTGTCATGTATACCTCGTATTCGCTTCAAAAGAATGTAAATGCGACACTTCCATACTAGGAAATAGCGTTTGCAGATGTCTACGTATCGTAGCAATAGAGTTCTAATGCTTCTCAAAACGCGATATAGCACCCCATTCCTATGTTTCATGATAAGATATAATACTCATTGCGAAGTGTCATGTATACCTCGTATTCACTTCAAAAGAATGTAAATGCGACACTTCCATGCTAGGAAATAGCGTTTGCAGATGTCTACGTATCGCAGCAATAGAGTTCCAATGCTTCCTAAAACGCGATATCGCATCTCTCTTCTATGTTTCACGATAAGGTATAATATTCATTGCGAAGTGTCATGTATACCTCGTATTCACTTCAAAAGAATGTAAATGCGACACTTCCATGGTAGGAAATAGCGTTTGCAGATGTCTACGTATCGCAGCAATAGAGTTCCAATGCTTTCTAAAACGCGATATCGCATCACTCTTTTATGTTTCATGATAAGGTATAATATTCATTACGAGGTGTCATGTATACCTCGTATTCACTTCAAATGAATGTAAATGCAACACTTCCATGGTAAGAAGTAGCGTTTGCAGATGTCTACGTATCGTAGCAATAGAGTTCCAATGCTTCCTAAGACGCGATATCGCATCTCTCTTCTATGTTTCACGATAAGGTATAATATTCATTGCGAAGTGTCATGTATACCTCGTATTCACTTCAAAAGAATGTAAATGCGACACTTCCATGCTAGGAAATAGCGTTTGCAGATGTCTACGTATCGTAGCAATAGAGTTCTAATGCTTCTAAAAATGCGATATCGCATCACACTTCTATGTTTCATGATAAGATATAATATTCATTGCGAAGTGTCATGTATACCTCGATTTCACTTCACAAGAATGTAAATGCGACACTTCCTTGCTAGGAAATATTGTTTGCAGATGTCTACGTATCACAGCAATAGAGTACTAATGCTTCTTAAAACGAGATGTCGTATTTCATTTCTATGTTTCGTAATAAGATATAATATTCATAGTGTAATGTTATGTTTACCTCGAATTCACTTCAGTGGAATGTAAGTGCGAAATTTCCTTGCTAGGAAATAGAGTTTGCAGGTGTCTACGTATATAGGCAATAGAGTTCTAATGCTTCTCAAAACTCGATATAGCACCTCATTCCTATGTTTCATGATAAGATATAATATTCATTGCGAAGTGTCATGTATATCACGTATTCACATAAATAGAATGTAAATGCGACACTTCCATGCTAGGAAATAGCGTTTGCAGATGTCTACGTATCGCAGCAATAGAGTTCCAATGCTTCCTAAGACGCGATATCGCATCTCTCTTCTATGTTTCACGATAAGGTATAATATTCATTGCGAAGTGTCATGTATACCTCGTATTCACTTCAAAAGAATGTAAATGCGACACTTCCATGCTAGGAAATAGCGTTTGCAGATGTCTACGTATCGTAGCAATAGAGTTCTAATGCTTCTCAAAACGCGATATTGCACCTCATTCCTATGTTTCATGATAAGATATAATATTCATTGCGAAGTGTCATGTATACCTCGTATTCACTTCAAATGAATGTAAATGCGACCCTCCCATCCTAGGAAATAGCGTTTTCAGATGCCTACGTATCGTAGCAATAGAGTTCTAATGCTTCTTAAAACGAGATGTCGCATCTCATTTCTATGTTTCATGATCAGATATAATATTCATTGCGAAGTGTCATGTATACCTCGTATTCACATCAAAAGAATGTAAATGCGACACTTCCATGCTAGGAAATAGCGTTTGCAGATGTCTGCGTATCGCAGCAATAGTGTTCTAATGCTTCTTAAAACGCGATATCGCATCTCACTGCTATGTTTCATGAGAAGATATAATATTCATTATGGAGTGTTATGTATACCTCGTACTCACTTCAAAAGAATGTAAATGCGACCATTCCATCCTAGGAAATAGCGTATGCATATGTCTACGTATCGTAGCAATAGAGTTCTAGTGCTTCTTAGAACGCGATATCGCATCTCACTTCTATGTTTCATGATAAGATATAATATTCATTGCGAAGTGTCATGTATACCTCGTATACACTTCAAAAGAACATACATAAGACTCTTCCATGCTAGGAAATAGCGTTTGCAGATGTCTACGTATCGTAGCAATAGAGCTCTAACGCTTCTCAAAACGCGATATAGCACCTCATTCCTATGTTTCATGATAAGATATAATATTCATTGCGAAGTGTCATGTATACCTCGTATTCGCTTCAAAAGAATGTAAATGCGACACTTCCATACTAGGAAATAGCGTTTGCAGATGTCTACGTATCGTAGCAATAGAGTTCTAATGCTTCTCAAAACGCGATATAGCACCCCATTCCTATGTTTCATGATAAGATATAATACTCATTGCGAAGTGTCATGTATACCTCGTATTCACTTCAAAAGAATGTAAATGCGACACTTCCATGCTAGGAAATAGCGTTTGCAGATGTCTACGTATCGCAGCAATAGAGATCCAATGCTTCCTAAAACGCGATATCGCATCTCTCTTCTATGTTTCACGATAAGGTATAATATTCATTGCGAAGTGTCATGTATACCTCGTATTCACTTCAAAAGAATGTAAATGCGACACTTCCATGCTAGGAAATAGCGTTTGCAGATGTCTACGTATCGCAGCAATAGAGTTCCAATGCTTCCTAAAACGCGATATCGCATCACTCTTCTATGTTTCATGATAAGGTATAATATTCATTACGAGGTGTCATGTATACCTCGTATTCACTTCAAATGAATGTAAATGCAAAACTTCCATGGTAAGAAGTAGCGTATGCATATGTCTACGTATCGTAGCAATAGAGTTCTAGTGCTTCTTAGAACGCGATATCGCATCTCACTTCTATGTTTCATGATAAGATATAATATTCATTGCGAAGTGTCATGTATACCTCGTATACACTTCAAAAGAACATACATAAGACTCTTCCATGCTAGGAAATAGCGTTTGCAGATGTCTACGTATCGTAGCAATAGAGCTCTAACGCTTCTCAAAACGCGATATAGCACCTCATTCCTATGTTTCATGATAAGATATAATATTCATTGCGAAGTGTCATGTATACCTCGTATTCGCTTCAAAAGAATGTAAATGCGACACTTCCATACTAGGAAATAGCGTTTGCAGATGTCTACGTATCGTAGCAATAGAGTTCTAATGCTTCTCAAAACGCGATATAGCACCCCATTCCTATGTTTCATGATAAGATATAATACTCATTGCGAAGTGTCATGTATACCTCGTATTCACTTCAAAAGAATGTAAATGCGACACTTCCATGCTAGGAAATAGCGTTTGCAGATGTCTACGTATCGCAGCAATAGAGATCCAATGCTTCCTAAAACGCGATATCGCATCTCTCTTCTATGTTTCACGATAAGGTATAATATTCATTGCGAAGTGTCATGTATACCTCGTATTCACTTCAAAAGAATGTAAATGCGACACTTCCATGCTAGGAAATAGCGTTTGCAGATGTCTACGTATCGCAGCAATAGAGTTCCAATGCTTCCTAAAACGCGATATCGCATCACTCTTCTATGTTTCATGATAAGGTATAATATTCATTACGAGGTGTCATGTATACCTCGTATTCACTTCAAATGAATGTAAATGCAAAACTTCCATGGTAAGAAGTAGCGTTTGCAGATGTCTACGTATCGTAGCAATAGAGTTCTAATGCTTCTTAAAACGCGATATCGCATCTCACTGCTATGTTTCATGATATGATATAATATTCATTGCGAAGTGTCATGTAAACCTCGTATTCACTTCAAAAGAATGTAAATGCGACCCTTCGATGCTAGGGAATTGCCTTTGCAAACGTCTACGTATCGTAGCAATAGAATTCTAATGCTTCTTAAAACGCGATATCGCATCTCACTGCTATGTTTCATGAGAAGATATAATATTCATTATGGAGTGTTATGTATACCTCGTACTCACTTCAAAAGAATGTAAATGCGACCCTCCCATCCTAGGAAATAGCGTTTTCAGATGCCTACGTATCGTAGCAATAGAGTTCTAATGCTTCTTAAAACGAGATGTCGCATCTCATTTCTATGTTTCATGATCAGATATAATATTCATTGCGAAGTGTCATGTATACCTCGTATTCACATCAAAAGAATGTAAATGCGACACTTCCATGCTAGGAAATAGCGTTTGCAGATGTCTACGTATCGCAGCAATAGTGTTCTAATGCTTCTTAAAACGCGATATCGCATCTCACTGCTATGTTTCATGAGAAGATATAATATTCATTATGGAGTGTTATGTATACCTCGTACTCACTTCAAAAGAATGTAAATGCGACCATTCCATCCTAGGAAATAGCGTATGCATATGTCTACGTATCGTAGCAATAGAGTTCTAGTGCTTCTTAGAACGCGATATCGCATCTCACTTCTATGTTTCATGATAAGATATAATATTCATTGCGAAGTGTCATGTATACCTCGTATTCACTTCAAAAGAACGTACATAAGACTCTTCCATGCTAGGAAATAGCGTTTGCAGATGTCTACGTATCGTAGCAATAGAGCTCTAACGCTTCTCAAAACGCGATATAGCACCTCATTCCTATGTTTCATGATAAGATATAATATTCATTGCGAAGTGTCATGTATACCTCGTATTCGCTTCAAAAGAATGTAAATGCGACACTTCCATACTAGGAAATAGCGTTTGCAGATGTCTACGTATCGTAGCAATAGAGTTCTAATGCTTCTCAAAACGCGATATAGCACCCCATTCCTATGTTTCATGATAAGATATAATACTCATTGCGAAGTGTCATGTATACCTCGTATTCACTTCAAAAGAATGTAAATGCGACACTTCCATGCTAGGAAATAGCGTTTGCAGATGTCTACGTATCGCAGCAATAGAGATCCAATGCTTCCTAAAACGCGATATCGCATCTCTCTTCTATGTTTCACGATAAGGTATAATATTCATTGCGAAGTGTCATGTATACCTCGTATTCACTTCAAAAGAATGTAAATGCGACACTTCCATGCTAGGAAATAGCGTTTGCAGATGTCTACGTATCGCAGCAATAGAGTTCCAATGCTTCCTAAAACGCGATATCGCATCACTCTTCTATGTTTCATGATAAGGTATAATATTCATTACGAGGTGTCATGTATACCTCGTATTCACTTCAAATGAATGTAAATGCAACACTTCCATGGTAAGAAGTAGCGTTTGCAGATGTCTACGTATCGTAGCAATAGAGTTCTAATGCTTCTTAAAACGCGATATCGCATCTCACTGCTATGTTTCATGATATGATATAATATTCATTGCGAAGTGTCATGTAAACCTCGTATTCACTTCAAAAGAATGTAAATGCGACCCTTCGATGCTAGGAATAGCCTTTGCAAACGTCTACGTATCGTAGCAATAGAATTCTAATGCTTCTTAAAACGCGATATCGCATCTCACTGCTATGTTTCATGAGAAGATATAATATTCATTATGGAGTGTTATGTATACCTCGTACTCACTTCAAAAGAATGTAAATGCGACCCTCCCATCCTAGGAAATAGCGTTTTCAGATGCCTA
Source organism: Xylocopa sonorina (assembly GCF_050948175.1). Lineage (NCBI taxonomy): Eukaryota > Metazoa > Arthropoda > Insecta > Hymenoptera > Apidae > Xylocopa > Xylocopa sonorina. The sequence continues at coordinate 286,362 of NW_027490210.1, read as the reverse complement.
CGTATCGTAGCAATAGAGTTCTAATGCTTCTTAAAACGAGATGTCGCATCTCATTTCTATGTTTCATGATCAGATATAATATTCATTGCGAAGTGTCATGTATACCTCGTATTCACATCAAAAGAATGTAAATGCGACACTTCCATGCAAGGAAATAGCGTTTGCAGATGTCTACGTATCGCAGCAATAGTGTTCTAATGCTTCTTAAAACGCGATATCGCATCTCACTGCTATGTTTCATGAGAAGATATAATATTCATTATGGAGTGTTATGTAAACCTCGTACTCACTTCAAAAGAATGTAAATGCGACCATTCCATCCTAGGAAATAGCGTATGCATATGTCTACGTATCGTATCAATAGAGTTCTAGTGCTTCTTAGAACGCGATATCGCATCTCACTTCTATGTTTCATGATAAGATATAATATTCATTGCGAAGTGTCATGTATACCTCGTATTCACTTCAAAAGAACGTACATAAGGCTCTTCCATGCTAGGAAATAGCGTTTGCAGATGTCTACGTATCGTAGCAATAGAGCTCTAACTCTTCTCAAAACGCGATATAGCACCTCATTCCTATGTTTCATGATAAGATATAATATTCATTGCGAAGTGTCATGTATACCTCGTATTCGCTTCAAAAGAATGTAAATGCGACACTTCCATACTAGGAAATAGCGTTTGCAGATGTCTACGTATCGTAGCAATAGAGTTCTAATGCTTCTCAAAACGCGATATAGCACCCCATTCCTATGTTTCATGATAAGATATAATACTCATTGCGAAGTGTCATGTATACCTCGTATTCACTTCAAAAGAATGTAAATGCGACACTTCCATGCTAGGAAATAGCGTTTGCAGATGTCTACGTATCGCAGCAATAGAGATCCAATGCTTCCTAAAACGCGATATCGCATCTCTCTTCTATGTTTCACGATAAGGTATAATATTCATTGCGAAGTGTCATGTATACCTCGTATTCACTTCAAAAGAATGTAAATGCGACACTTCCATGCTAGGAAATAGCGTTTGCAGATGTCTACGTATCGCAGCAATAGAGTTCCAATGCTTCCTAAAACGCGATATCGCATCACTCTTCTATGTTTCATGATAAGGTATAATATTCATTACGAGGTGTCATGTATACCTCGTATTCACTTCAAATGAATGTAAATGCAACACTTCCATGGTAAGAAGTAGCGTTTGCAGATGTCTACGTATCGTAGCAATAGAGTTCTAATGCTTCTTAAAACGCGATATCGCATCTCACTGCTATGTTTCATGATATGATATAATATTCATTGCGAAGTGTCATGTAAACCTCGTATTCACTTCAAAAGAATGTAAATGCGACCCTTCGATGCTAGGGAATAGCCTTTGCAAACGTCTACGTATCGTTGCAATAGAATTCTAATGCTTCTTAAAACGCGATATCGCATCTCACTGCTATGTTTCATGAGAAGATATAATATTCATTATGGAGTGTTATGTATACCTCGTACTCACTTCAAAAGAATGTAAATGCGACCCTCCCATCCTAGGAAATAGCGTTTTCAGATGCCTACGTATCGTAGCAATAGAGTTCTAATGCTTCTTAAAACGAGATGTCGCATCTCATTTCTATGTTTCATGATCAGATATAATATTCATTGCGAAGTGTCATGTATACCTCGTATTCACATCAAAAGAATGTAAATGCGACACTTCCATGCTAGGAAATAGCGTTTGCAGATGTCTACGTATCGCAGCAATAGTGTTCTAATGCTTCTTAAAACGCGATATCGCATCTCACTGCTATGTTTCATGAGAAGATATAATATTCATTATGGAGTGTTATGTATACCTCGTACTCACTTCAAAAGAATGTAAATGCGACCATTCCATCCTAGGAAATAGCGTATGCATATGTCTACGTATCGTAGCAATAGAGTTCTAGTGCTTCTTAGAACGCGATATCGCATCTCACTTCTATGTTTCATGATAAGATATAATATTCATTGCGAAGTGTCATGTATACCTCGTATTCACTTCAAAAGAATGTAAATGCGACACTTCCATGCTAGGAAGTAGCGTTTGCAGATGTCTACGTATCGTAGCAATAGGGTTCTAACGCTTCTCAAAACGCGATATAGCACCCCATTCCTATGTTTCATGATAAGATATAATATTCATTGCGAAGTGTCATGTATACCTCGTATTCACTTCAAAAGAATGTAAATGCGACACTTCCATGCTAGGAAATAGCGTTTGCAGATGTCTACGTATCGCAGCAATAGAGATCCAATGCTTCCTAAAACGCGATATCGCATCTCTCTTCTATGTTTCACGATAAGGTATAATATTCATTGCGAAGTGTCATGTATACCTCGTATTCACTTCAAAAGAATGTAAATGCGACACTTCCATGCTAGGAAATAGCGTTTGCAGATGTCTACGTATCGCAGCAATAGAGTTCCAATGCTTCCTAAAACGCGATATCGCATCACTCTTCTATGTTTCATGATAAGGTATAATATTCATTACGAGGTGTCATGTATACCTCGTATTCACTTCAAATGAATGTAAATGCAACACTTCCATGGTAAGAAGTAGCGTTTGCAGATGTCTACGTATCGTAGCAATAGAGTTCTAATGCTTCTTAAAACGCGATATCGCATCTCACTGCTATGTTTCATGATATGATATAATATTCATTGCGAAGTGTCATGTAAACCTCGTATTCACTTCAAAAGAATGTAAATGCGACCCTTCGATGCTAGGGAATAGCCTTTGCAAACGTCTACGTATCGTTGCAATAGAATTCTAATGCTTCTTAAAACGCGATATCGCATCTCACTGCTATGTTTCATGAGAAGATATAATATTCATTATGGAGTGTTATGTATACCTCGTACTCACTTCAAAAGAATGTAAATGCGACCCTCCCATCCTAGGAAATAGCGTTTTCAGATGCCTACGTATCGTAGCAATAGAGTTCTAATGCTTCTTAAAACGAGATGTCGCATCTCATTTCTATGTTTCATGATCAGATATAATATTCATTGCGAAGTGTCATGTATACCTCGTATTCACATCAAAAGAATGTAAATGCGACACTTCCATGCTAGGAAATAGCGTTTGCAGATGTCTACGTATCGCAGCAATAGAGTTCCAATGCTTCCTAAAACGCGATATCGCATCACTCTTCTATGTTTCATGATAAGGTATAATATTCATTACGAGGTGTCATGTATACCTCGTATTCCCTTCAAATGAATGTAAATGCAACACTTCCATGGTAAGAAGTAGCGTTTGCAGATGTCTACGTATCGTAGCAATAGAGTTCTAATGCTTCTTAAAACGCGATATCGCATCTCACTGCTATGTTTCATGATATGATATAATATTCATTGCGAAGTGTCATGTAAACCTCGTATTCACTTCAAAAGAATGTAAATGCGACACTTCCATGCTAGGAAGTAGCGTTTGCAGATGTCTACGTATCGTAGCAATAGGGTTCTAATGCTTCTTAAAATGCGATATCGCATCACACTTCTATGTTTCATGATAAGATATAATATTCATTGCGAATTGTCATGTATACCTCGATTTCACTTCACAAAAATGTAAATGCGACACTTCCTTGCTAGGAAATATTGTTTGCAGATGTCTACGTATCACAGCAATATAGTACTAATGCTTCTTAAAACGAGATGTCGTATTTCACTTCTATGTTTCGTAATAAGATATAATATTCATTGTGTAATGTTATGTTTGCCTCGAATTCACTTCAGTGGAATGTAAGTGCGAAATTTCCTTGCTAGGAAATGGGGTTTGCAGGTGTCTACGTATATAGGCAATAGAGTTCTGATGCTTCTCAAAACTCGATATAGCACCTCATTCCTATGTTTCATGATAAGATATAATATTCATTGCGAAGTGTCATGTATATCACGTATTCACATAAATAGAATGTAAATGCGACACTTCCATGCTAGGAAATAGCGTTTGCAGATGTCTACGTATCGCAGCAATAGAGTTCCAATGCTTCCTAAAACGCGACATCGCATCTCTCTTCTATGTTTCATGATAAGGTATAATATTCATTGCGAAGTGTCATGTATACCTCGTATTCACTTCAAAAGAATGTAAATGCGACACTTCCATGCTAGGAAATAGCGTCTGCAGATGTCTACGTATCGCAGCAATAGAGATCCAATGCTTCCTAAAACGCGATATCGCATTACTGTTCTATGTTTCATGATAAGGTATAATATTCATTTCGAAGTGTCATGTATACCTCGTATTCACTTCAAATGAATGTAAATGCGACACTTCCATGCTAGGAAATAGCGTTTGCAGATGTCTGCGTATCGTAGCAATAGAGTTCTAATGCTTCTTAAAACGAGATGTCGCAACTCATTCCTATGTTTCATGATAAGATATAATATTCATTGCGAAGTGTCATGTATACCTCGTATTCACTTCAAAAGAATGTAAATGCGACACTTCCATGCTAGGAAATAGCGTTTGCAGATGTCTACGTATCGTAGCAATAGAGTTCTAATGCTTCTCAAAACCCGATATAGCACCTCATTCCTATGTTTCATAATAAGATATAATATTCATTGCGAAGTGTCATGTATACCTCGTATTCACTTCAAAAGAATGTAAATGCGACACTTCCATGCTAGGAAATAGCGTTTGCAGATGTCTGCGTATCGTAGCAATAGAGTTCTAATGCTTCTTAAAACGAGATGTCGCAACTCATTCCTATGTTTCATGATAAGATATAATATTCATTGCGAAGTGTCATGTATACCTCGTATTCACTTCAAAAGAATGTAAATGCGACACTTCCATGCTAAGAAATAGCGTTTGCAGATGTCTACGTATCGTAGCAATAGAGTTCTAATGCTTCTCAAAACCCGATATAGCACCTCATTCCTATGTTTCATAATAAGATATAATATTCATTGCGAAGTGTCATGTATACCTCGTATTCACTTCAAAAGAATGTAAATGCGACACTTCCATGCTAGGAAATAGCGTTTGCAGATGTCTACGTATCGCAGCAATAGAGATCCAATGCTTCCTAAAACACGATATCGCATCACTCTTCTATGTTTCATGATAAGGTATAATATTCATTACGAAGTGTCATGTATACCACGTATTCACTTCAAATGAATGTAAATGCGACACTTCCATGCTAGGAAAATTGCGTTTGCAGATGTATACGTATCGTAGCAATAGAGTTCTAATGCTTCCTAAAACGCGATATCGCATCTCACTGCTATGTTTCATGATAAGGTATAATATTCATTGCGAAGCGTCATGTATACCTCGTATTCACTTCAAATGAATGTAAATGCGACACTTCCATGCTAGGAAATAGCGTTTGCAGATGTCTGCGTATCGTAGCAATAGAGTACTAATGCTTCTTAAAACGCGATATCGCATCTCACTGCTATGTTTCATGATAAGATATAATATTCATTGCGAAGTGTCATGTATACCTCGTATTCACTTCAAAAGAATGTAAATGCGACACTTCCATGCTAGGAAATAGCGTTTGCAGATGTCTACGTATCGCAGCAATAGAGTTCCAATGCTTCCTAAAACGCGATATCGCATCTCTCTTCTATGTTTCATGATAAGGTATAATATTCATTGCGAAGCGTCATGTATACCTCGTATTCACTTCAAATGAATGTAAATGCGACACTTCCATGCTAGGAAATAGCGTTTGCAGATGTCTACGTATCGCAGCAATAGAGTTCCAATGCTTCCTAAAACGCGATATCGCATCTCTCTTCTATGTTTCATGATAAGGTATAATATTCATTGCGAAGCGTCATGTATACCTCGTATTCACTTCAAATGAATGTAAATGCGACACTTCCATGCTAGGAAATAGCGTTTGCAGATGTCTACGTATCGTAGCAATAGATTTCTAATGCTTCTTAAAACGCGATATCGCATCTCACTGCTATGTTTCATTAGAAGATATAATATTCATTGCGAAGTGTCATGTATATCTCGTATTCACATCAAAAGAATGTAAATGCAACACTTCCATGCTAGGAAATAGCGTTTGCAGATGTCTACGTATCGCAGCAATAGAGTTCCAATGCTTCCTAAAACGCGATATCGCATCACTCTTCTATGTTTCATGATATGGTATAATATTCATTACGAAGTGTCATGTATACCTCGTATTCACTTCAAATGAATGTAAATGCGACACTTCCATGCTAGGAAATAGCGTTTGCAGATGTCTACGTATCGTAGCAATAGAGTACTAATGCTTCTTAAAACGCGATATCGCATCTCACTGCTATGTTTCATGATAAGATATAATATTCATTGCGAAGTGTCATGTATACCTCGCATTCACTTCAAATGAATGTAAATGCGACACTTCCATGCTAGGAAATAGCGTTTGCAGATGTCTACGTATCGTAGCAATAGAGCTCCAATGCTTCTCAAAACGCGATATAGCACCTCATTCCTATGTCTCATGATAAGATATAATATTCATGGCGAAGTGTCATGTATACCTCGTATTCACTTCAAAAGAACGTAAACAAGACACTTCCATGCTAGGAAATAGCGTTTGCAGATGTCTACGTATCGCAGCAATAGAGATCCAATGCTTCCTAAAACGCGATATCGCATTACTGTTATATGTTTCATGATAAGGTATAATATTCATTTCGAAGTGTCATGTATACCTCGTATTCACTTCAAATGAATGTAAATGCGACACTTCCATGCTAGGAAATAGCGTTTGCAGATGTCTGCGTATCGTAGCAATAGAGTTCTAATGCTTCTTAAAACGAGATGTCGCAACTCATTCCTATGTTTCATGATAAGATATAATATTCATTGCGAAGAGTCATGTATACCTCGTATTCACTTCAAAAGAATGTAAATGCGACACTTCCATGCTAGGAAATAGCGTTTGCAGATGTCTACGTATCGTAGCAATAGAGTTCTAATGCTTCTCAAAACGCGATATAGCATCTCATTCCTATGTTTCATGATAAGATATAATATTCATTGCGAAGTGTCATGTATACCTCGTATTCACTTCAAAAGAATGTAAATGCGACACTTCCATGCTAGGAAATAGCGTTTGCAGATGTCTACGTATCGCAGCAATAGAGATCCAATGCTTCCTAAAACGCGATATCGCATCACTCTTCTATGTTTCATGATAAGGTATAATATTCACTGCGAAGCGTCATGTATACCTCGTATTAACTTCAAATGAATGTAAATGCGACACTTCCATGCTAGGAAAATTGCGTTTGCAGATGCCTACGTATCGTAGCAATAGAGTTCTAATGCTTCCTAAGACGCGATATCGCATCTCACTGCTATGTTTCATGATAAGGTATAATATTCATTGCGAAGCGTCATGTATACCTCGTATTCACTTCAAATGAATGTAAATGCGACACTTCCATGCTAGGAAATAGCGTTTGCAGATGTCTACGTATCGCAGCAATAGAGTTCTAATGCTTCTTAAAACGCGATATCGCACCTCACTGCTATGTTTCATGATATGATATAATATTCATTGCGAAGTGTCATGTAAACCTCGTATTCACTTCAAAAGAATGTAAATGCGACACTTCCATGCTAGGAAGTAGCGTTTGCAGATGTCTACGTATCGTAGCAATAGGGTTCTAATGCTTCTTAAAATGCGATATCGCATCACACTTCTATGTTTCATGATAAGATATAATATTCATTGCGAATTGTCATGTATACCTCGATTTCACTTCACAAAAATGTAAATGCGACACTTCCTTGCTAGGAAATATTGTTTGCAGATGTCTACGTATCACAGCAATATAGTACTAATGCTTCTTAAAACGAGATGTCGTATTTCACTTCTATGTTTCGTAATAAGATATAATATTCATTGTGTAATGTTATGTTTGCCTCGAATTCACTTCAGTGGAATGTAAGTGCGAAATTTCCTTGCTAGGAAATGGGGTTTGCAGGTGTCTACGTATATAGGCAATAGAGTTCTAATGCTTCTCAAAACTCGATATAGCACCTCATTCCTATGTTTCATGATAAGATATAATATTCATTGCGAAGTGTCATGTATATCACGTATTCACATAAATAGAATGTAAATGCGACACTTCCATGCTAGGAAATAGCGTTTGCAGATGTCTACGTATCGCAGCAATAGAGTTCCAATGCTTCCTAAAACGCGATATCGCATCTCTCTTCTATGTTTCATGATAAGGTATAATATTCATTGCGAAGTGTCATGTATACCTCGTATTCACTTCAAAAGAACGTAAATGCGACACTTCCATGCTAGGAAATAGCGTCTGCAGATGTCTACGTATCGCAGCAATAGAGATCCAATGCTTCCTAAAACGCGATATCGCATTACTGTTCTATGTTTCATGATAAGGTATAATATTCATTTCGAAGTGTCATGTATACCTCGTATTCACTTCAAATGAATGTAAATGCGACACTTCCATGCTAGGAAATAGCGTTTGCAGATGTCTGCGTATCGTAGCAATAGAGTTCTAATGCTTCTTAAAACGAGATGTCGCAACTCATTCCTATGTTTCATGATAAGATATAATATTCATTGCGAAGTGTCATGTATACCTCGTATTCACTTCAAAAGAATGTAAATGCGACACTTCCATGCTAGGAAATAGCGTTTGCAGATGTCTACGTATCGTAGCAATAGAGTTCTAATGCTTCTCAAAACCCGATATAGCACCTCATTCCTATGTTTCATAATAAGATATAATATTCATTGCGAAGTGTCATGTATACCTCGTATTCACTTCAAAAGAATGTAAATGCGACACTTCCATGCTAGGAAATAGCGTTTGCAGATGTCTACGTATCGCAGCAATAGAGATCCAATGCTTCCTAAAACACGATATCGCATCACTCTTCTATGTTTCATGATGAGGTATAATATTCATTACGAAGTGTCATGTATACCACGTATTCACTTCAAATGAATGTAAATGCGACACTTCCATGCTAGGAAAATTGCGTTTGCAGATGTATACGTATCGTAGCAATAGAGTTCTAATGCTTCCTAAAACGCGATATCGCATCTCACTGCTATGTTTCATGATAAGGTATAATATTCATTGCGAAGCGTCATGTATACCTCGTATTCACTTCAAATGAATGTAAATGCGACACTTCCATGCTAGGAAATAGCGTTTGCAGATGTCTGCGTATCGTAGCAATAGAGTACTAATGCTTCTTAAAACGCGATATCGCATCTCACTGCTATGTTTCATGATAAGATATAATATTCATTGCGAAGTGTCATGTATACCTCGTATTCACTTCAAAAGAATGTAAATGCGACACTTCCATGCTAGGAAATAGCGTTTGCAGATGTCTACGTATCGTAGCAATAGAGTTCTAATGCTTCTCAAGACGCGATATAGCACCTCATTCCTATGTTTCATGATATGATATAATATTCATTGCGAAGTGTCATGTATACCTCGTATTCACTTCAAAAGAATGTAAATGCGTCACTTCCATGCTAGGAAATAGCGTTTGCAGATGTCTACGTATCGCAGCAATAGAGATCCAATGCTTCCTAAAACGCGAGATCGCATCACTCTTCTATGTTTCATGATAAGATATAATATTCATTGCGAACTGTCATGTATACCTCGTATTCACTTCAAAAGAACGTAAGTAAGACACTTCCATGCTAGGAAATAGCGTTTGCAGATGTCTACGTATCACAGCAATAGAGTACTAATGCTTCTCAAAACGAGATGTCGTATTTCATTTCTATGTTCCGTAATAAGATATAATATTCATTGTGTAATGTTATGTATACCTCGTATTCACTTCAAATGAATGTAAATGCGACACTTCCATGCTAGGAAATAGCGTTTGCAGATGTCTACGTATCGTAGCAATAGATTTCTAATGCTTCTTAAAACGCGATATCGCATCTCACTGCTATGTTTCATTAGAAGATATAATATTCATTGCGAAGTGTCATGTATATATCGTATTCACATCAAAAGAATGTAAATGCGACACTTCCATGCTAGGAAATAGCGTTTGCAGATGTCTACGTATCGCAGCAATAGAGTTCCAATGCTCCTTAAAACGCGATATCGCATCACTCTTCTATGTTTCATGATAAGATATAATATTCATTGCGAAGTGTCATGTATACCTCGTATTCACTTCAAAAGAATGTAAATGCGACACTTCCATGCTAGGAAATAGCGTTTGCAGATGTCTACGTATCGCAGCAATAGAGTTCCAATGCTTCCTAAAACGCGATATCGCATATCTCTTCTATGTTTCACGATAAGGTATAATATTCATTGCGAAGTGTCATGTATACCTCGTATTCACTTCAAAAGAATGTAAATGCGACACTTCCATGCTAGGAAATAGCGTTTGCAGATGTCTACGTATCGCAGCAATAGAGTTCCAATGGTTCCTAAAACGCGATATCGCATATCTCTTCTATGTTTCACGATAAGGTATAATATTCATTGCGAAGTGTCATGTATACCTCGTATTCACTTCAAAAGAATGTAAATGCGACACTTCCATGCTAGGAAATAGCGTCTGCAGATGTCTACGTATCGCAGCAATAGAGATCCAATGCTTCCTAAAACGCGATATCGCATTACTGTTCTATGTTTCATGATAAGGTATAATATTCATTTCGAAGTGTCATGTATACCTCGTATTCACTTCAAATGAATGTAAATGCGACACTTCCATGCTAGGAAATAGCGTTTGCAGATGTCTGCGTATCGTAGCAATAGAGTTCTAATGCTTCTTAAAACGAGATGTCGCAACTCATTCCTATGTTTCATGATAAGATATAATATTCATTGCGAAGTGTCATGTATACCTCGTATTCACTTCAAAAGAATGTAAATGCGACACTTCCATGCTAAGAAATAGCGTTTGCAGATGTCTACGTATCGTAGCAATAGAGTTCTAATGCTTCTCAAAACCCGATATAGCACCTCATTCCTATGTTTCATAATAAGATATAATATTCATTGCGAAGTGTCATGTATACCTCGTATTCACTTCAAAAGAATGTAAATGCGACACTTCCATGCTAGGAAATAGCGTTTGCAGATGTCTACGTATCGCAGCAATAGAGATCCAATGCTTCCTAAAACACGATATCGCATCACTCTTCTATGTTTCATGATAAGGTATAATATTCATTACGAAGTGTCATGTATACCACGTATTCACTTCAAATGAATGTAAATGCGACACTTCCATGCTAGGAAAATTGCGTTTGCAGATGTATACGTATCGTAGCAATAGAGTTCTAATGCTTCCTAAAACGCGATATCGCATCTCACTGCTATGTTTCATGATAAGGTATAATATTCATTGCGAAGCGTCATGTATACCTCGTATTCACTTCAAATGAATGTAAATGCGACACTTCCATGCTAGGAAATAGCGTTTGCAGATGTCTGCGTATCGTAGCAATAGAGTACTAATGCTTCTTAAAACGCGATATCGCATCTCACTGCTATGTTTCATGATAAGATATAATATTCATTGCGAAGTGTCATGTATACCTCGTATTCACTTCAAAAGAATGTAAATGCGACACTTCCATGCTAGGAAATAGCGTTTGCAGATGTCTACGTATCGCAGCAATAGAGTTCCAATGCTTCCTAAAACGCGATATCGCATCTCTCTTCTATGTTTCATGATAAGGTATAATATTCATTGCGAAGCGTCATGTATACCTCGTATTCACTTCAAATGAATGTAAATGCGACACTTCCATGCTAGGAAATAGCGTTTGCAGATGTCTACGTATCGCAGCAATAGAGTTCCAATGCTTCCTAAAACGCGATATCGCATCTCTCTTCTATGTTTCATGATAAGGTATAATATTCATTGCGAAGCGTCATGTATACCTCGTATTCACTTCAAATGAATGTAAATGCGACACTTCCATGCTAGGAAATAGCGTTTGCAGATGTCTACGTATCGTAGCAATAGATTTCTAATGCTTCTTAAAACGCGATATCGCATCTCACTGCTATGTTTCATTAGAAGATATAATATTCATTGCGAAGTGTCATGTATATCTCGTATTCACATCAAAAGAATGTAAATGCAACACTTCCATGCTAGGAAATAGCGTTTGCAGATGTCTACGTATCGCAGCAATAGAGTTCCAATGCTTCCTAAAACGCGATATCGCATCTCTCTTCTATGTTTCATGATATGGTATAATATTCATTACGAAGTGTCATGTATACCTCGTATTCACTTCAAATGAATGTAAATGCGACACTTCCATGCTAGGAAATAGCGTTTGCAGATGTCTACGTATCGTAGCAATAGAGTACTAATGCTTCTTAAAACGCGATATCGCATCTCACTGCTATGTTTCATGATAAGATATAATATTCATTGCGAAGTGTCATGTATACCTCGCATTCACTTCAAATGAATGTAAATGCGACACTTCCATGCTAGGAAATAGCGTTTGCAGATGTCTACGTATCGTAGCAATAGAGCTCCAATGCTTCTCAAAACGCGATATAGCACCTCATTCCTATGTCTCATGATAAGATATAATATTCATGGCGAAGTGTCATGTATACCTCGTATTCACTTCAAAAGAACGTAAACAAGACACTTCCATGCTAGGAAATAGCGTTTGCAGATGTCTACGTATCGCAGCAATAGAGATCCAATGCTTCCTAAAACGCGATATCGCATTACTGTTATATGTTTCATGATAAGGTATAATATTCATTTCGAAGTGTCATGTATACCTCGTATTCACTTCAAATGAATGTAAATGCGACACTTCCATGCTAGGAAATAGCGTTTGCAGATGTCTGCGTATCGTAGCAATAGAGTTCTAATGCTTCTTAAAACGAGATGTCGCAACTCATTCCTATGTTTCATGATAAGATATAATATTCATTGCGAAGAGTCATGTATACCTCGTATTCACTTCAAAAGAATGTAAATGCGACACTTCCATGCTAGGAAATAGCGTTTGCAGATGTCTACGTATCGTAGCAATAGAGTTCTAATGCTTCTCAAAACGCGATATAGCATCTCATTCCTATGTTTCATGATAAGATATAATATTCATTGCGAAGTGTCATGTATACCTCGTATTCACTTCAAAAGAATGTAAATGCGACACTTCCATGCTAGGAAATAGCGTTTGCAGATGTCTACGTATCGCAGCAATAGAGATCCAATGCTTCCTAAAACGCGATATCGCATCACTCTTCTATGTTTCATGATAAGGTATAATATTCACTGCGAAGCGTCATGTATACCTCGTATTAACTTCAAATGAATGTAAATGCGACACTTCCATGCTAGGAAAATTGCGTTTGCAGATGCCTACGTATCGTAGCAATAGAGTTCTAATGCTTCCTAAGACGCGATATCGCATCTCACTGCTATGTTTCATGATAAGGTATAATATTCATTGCGAAGCGTCATGTATACCTCGTATTCACTTCAAATGAATGTAAATGCGACACTTCCATGCTAGGAAATAGCGTTTGCAGATGTCTACGTATCGCAGCAATAGAGTTCTAATGCTTCTTAAAACGCGATATCGCACCTCACTGCTATGTTTCATGAGAAGATATAATATTCATTATGGAGTGTTATGTATACCTCGTACTCACTTCAAAAGAATGTAAATGCGACCCATCCATCCTAGGAAATAGCGTTTGCAGATGTCTACGTATCGTAGCAATAGAGTTCTAATGCTTCCTAAAACGCGATATCGCATCTCACTGCTATGTTTCATGATAAGGTATAATATTCATTGCGAAGCGTCATGTATACCTCGTATTCACTTCAAATGAATGTAAATGCGACACATCCATGCTAGGAAATAGCGTTTGCAGATGTCTGCGTATCGTAGCAATAGAGCTCCAATGCTTCTCAAAACGCGATATAGCACCTCATTCCTATGTCTCATGATAAGATATAATATTCATGGCGAAGTGTCATGTATACCTCGTATTCACTTCAAAAGAACGTAAATAAGACACTTCCATGCTAGGAAATAGCGTTTGCAGATGTCTACGTATCGCAGCAATAGAGATCCAATGCTTCCTAAAACGCGATATCGCATTACTGTTCTATGTTTCATGATAAGGTATAATATTCATTTCGAAGTGTCATGTATACCTCGTATTCACTTCAAATGAATGTAAATGCGACACTTCCATGCTAGGAAATAGCGTTTGCAGATGTCTGCGTATCGTAGCAATAGAGTTCTAATGCTTCTTAAAACGAGATGCCGCAACTCATTCCTATGTTTCATGATAAGATATAATATTCATTGCGAAGAGTCATGTGTACCTCGTATTCACTTCAAAAGAATGTAAATGCGACACTTCCATGCTAGGAAATAGCGTTTGCAGATGTCTACGTATCGTAGCAATAGAGTTCTAATGCTTCTCAAAACGCGATATCGCATCTCACTGCTATGTTTCATGATAAGGTATAATATTCATTGCGAAGCGTCATGTATACCTCGTATTCACTTCAAATGAATGTAAATGCGACACTTCCATGCTAGGAAATAGCGTTTGCAGATGTCTGCGTATCGTAGCAATAGAGTACTAATGCTTCTTAAAACGCGATATCGCATCTCACTGCTATGTTTCATGATAAGATATAATATTCATTGCGAAGTGTCATGTATACCTCGTATTCACTTCAAAAGAATGTAAATGCGACACTTCCATGCTAGGAAATAGCGTTTGCAGATGTCTACGTATCGCAGCAATAGAGTTCCAATGCTTCCTAAAACGCGATATCGCATATCTCTTCTATGTTTCACGATAAGGTATAATATTCATTGCGAAGTGTCATGTATACCTCGTATTCACTTCAAAAGAATGTAAATGCGACACTTCCATGCTAGGAAATAGCGTTTGCAGATGTCTACGTATCGCAGCAATAGAGATCCAATGCTTCCTAAAACGCGATATCGCATTACTGTTCTATGTTTCATGATAAGGTATAATATTCATTTCGAAGTGTCATGTATACCTCGTATTCACTTCAAATGAATGTAAATGCGACACTTCCATGCTAGGAAATAGCGTTTGCAGATGTCTACGTATCGCAGCAATAGAGTTCCAATGCTTCCTAAAACGCGATATCGCATCTCTCTTCTATGTTTCATGATAAGGTATAATATTCATTGCGAAGCGTCATGTATACCTCGTATTCACTTCAAATGAATGTAAATGCGACACTTCCATGCTAGGAAATAGCGTTTGCAGATGTCTACGTATCGCAGCAATAGAGTTCTAATGCTTCTTAAAACGCGATATCGCATCTCACTGCTATGTTTCATGAGAAGATATAATATTCATTATGGAGTGTTATGTATACCTCGTACTCACTTCAAAAGAATGTAAATGCGACCCATCCATCCTAGGAAATAGCGTTTGCAGATGTCTACGTATCGTAGCAATAGAGTTCTAATGCTTCCTAAAACGCGATATCGCATCTCACTGCTATGTTTCATGATAAGGTATAATATTCATTGCGAAGCGTCATGTATACCTCGTATTCACTTCAAATGAATGTAAATGCGACACATCCATGCTAGGAAATAGCGTTTGCAGATGTCTGCGTATCGTAGCAATAGAGCTCCAATGCTTCTCAAAACGCGATATAGCACCTCATTCCTATGTCTCATGATAAGATATAATATTCATGGCGAAGTGTCATGTATACCTCGTATTCACTTCAAAAGAACGTAAATAAGACACTTCCATGCTAGGAAATAGCGTTTGCAGATGTCTACGTATCGCAGCAATAGAGATCCAATGCTTCCTAAAACGCGATATCGCATTACTGTTCTATGTTTCATGATAAGGTATAATATTCATTTCGAAGTGTCATGTATACCTCGTATTCACTTCAAATGAATGTAAATGCGACACTTCCATGCTAGGAAATAGCGTTTGCAGATGTCTGCGTATCGTAGCAATAGAGTTCTAATGCTTCTTAAAACGAGATGCCGCAACTCATTCCTATGTTTCATGATAAGATATAATATTCATTGCGAAGAGTCATGTGTACCTCGTATTCACTTCAAAAGAATGTAAATGCGACACTTCCATGCTAGGAAATAGCGTTTGCAGATGTCTACGTATCGTAGCAATAGAGTTCTAATGCTTCTCAAAACGCGATATCGCATCTCACTGCTATGTTTCATGATAAGGTATAATATTCATTGCGAAGCGTCATGTATACCTCGTATTCACTTCAAATGAATGTAAATGCGACACTTCCATGCTAGGAAATAGCGTTTGCAGATGTCTGCGTATCGTAGCAATAGAGTACTAATGCTTCTTAAAACGCGATATCGCATCTCACTGCTATGTTTCATGATAAGATATAATATTCATTGCGAAGTGTCATGTATACCTCGTATTCACTTCAAAAGAATGTAAATGCGACACTTCCATGCTAGGAAATAGCGTTTGCAGATGTCTACGTATCGCAGCAATAGAGTTCCAATGCTTCCTAAAACGCGATATCGCATATCTCTTCTATGTTTCACGATAAGGTATAATATTCATTGCGAAGTGTCATGTATACCTCGTATTCACTTCAAAAGAATGTAAATGCGACACTTCCATGCTAGGAAATAGCGTTTGCAGATGTCTACGTATCGCAGCAATAGAGATCCAATGCTTCCTAAAACGCGATATCGCATTACTGTTCTATGTTTCATGATAAGGTATAATATTCATTTCGAAGTGTCATGTATACCTCGTATTCACTTCAAATGAATGTAAATGCGACACTTCCATGCTAGGAAATAGCGTTTGCAGATGTCTACGTATCGCAGCAATAGAGTTCCAATGCTTCCTAAAACGCGATATCGCATCTCTCTTCTATGTTTCATGATAAGGTATAATATTCATTGCGAAGCGTCATGTATACCTCGTATTCACTTCAAATGAATGTAAATGCGACACTTCCATGCTAGGAAATAGCGTTTGCAGATGTCTACGTATCGCAGCAATAGAGTTCTAATGCTTCTTAAAACGCGATATCGCATCAAATTTCTATGTTTCATGGTAAGATATAATATGATTTGCGAAGTGTTATGTATTCCTCGTCTACACTTCAAATGAATGTAAATGCGACACTTCCTTGCTAGGAAATAGCGTCTGCAGATGTCTAGGTATCGTAGCAATAGAGTTCTAATGCTTCTTAAAACGCGATATCGCATCTCATTTCTATGTTTCATGGTAAGATATAATATGATTAGCGAAGTGTTATGTATTCCTCGTCTACACTTCAAATGAATGTGAATGCGACACTTCCTCTCTAGGAAATAGCGTTTGCAGATGTCTACGTATCGTAGCAATAGATTTCCAATGCTTCTTAAAACGCGATATCGCATCTCATTGCTATGTTTCATGGTAAGATATAATATGATTTGCGAAGTGTCATGTATTTCTCGTCTACACTTCATATGTATGTAAATGCGACACATCCTTGCTAGGAAATAGCGTCTGCAGATATCTAGGTATCGTAGCAATAGAGTTCTAATGCTTCTTAAAACGCGATATCGCATCTCATTTCTATGTTTCATGGTAAGATATAATATGAATTGCGAAGTGTCATGTATACCTCGTCTACACTTCAAATGAATGTAAATGCGACACTTCCTTGCAAGGAAATAGCGCTTGCGAATGTCTGTCTATCGTAGCAATAGTGTTCTAATGCTTCTTAAAACGCGATATCGCATCTCATTTCTATGTTTCATGGTAAGATATAATATGATTTGCGAAGTGTTATGCATTCCTCGTCTACGATTCAAATGAATGTAAATGCGACACTTCCTTGCAAGGAAATAGCGTTTGCAGATGTCTACGTATCGTAGCAATAGAGTTCTTATGATTCTTAAAACGCGATATCGCATCTCATTTCTATGTATCATGGTAAGATATAATATGATTTGCGAAGTGTCATGTATTCCTCGTCTACACGTCAAATGGATGTAAATGCGACACTACCTTGCTAGGAAATAGCGTCTGCAGATGTCTAGGTATCGCAGCAATAGAGTTCTAATGCTTCTCAAAACGCGATATCGTATCTCATTTCTATGTTTCATGGTAAGATATAATATGATTTGCGAAGTGTTATGTATTCCTCGTCTACACTTCAAATGAATGTGAATGCGACACTTCCTCGCTAGGAAATAGCGTTTGCAGATGTCTACGTATCGTAGCACTAGATTTCTAATGCTTCTTAAAACGCGATATGGCATCTCATTTCTATGTTTCATGGTAAGATATAATATGATTTGCGAAGTGTCATGTATTCCTCGTCTACACTTCAAATGAATGTAAATGCGACACTTCCTTGCTAGGAAATAGCGTCTGCAGATGTCTAGGTATCGTAGCAATAGAGTTTTAATGCTTCTTAAAACGCGATATCGCATCTCATTTCTATGTTTCATGGTAAGATATAATATGATTTGCGAAGTGTTATGTATTCCTCGTCTGCACTTCAAATGAATGTAAATGCGACACTTCTTTGCAAGGAAATAGCGTAGGCAGATGTCTTCGTATCGTAGCAATAGAGTTCTTATGATTCTTAAAACGCGATATCGCATCTCATTTCTATGTTACATGGTAAGATATAATATGATTTGCGAAGTGTCATGTATTCCTCGTCTACACTTCAAATGGATGTAAATGCGACACTACCTTGCTAGGAAATAGCGTCTGCAGATGTCTAGGTATCGCAGCAATAGAGTTCTAATGCTTCTTAAAACGCGATATCGCATCTCATTTCTATGTTTCATGGTAAGATATAATATGATTTGCGAAGTGTCATGTATTCCTCGTCTACACATCGAATGGATGTAAATGCGACACTACCTTGCTAGGAAATAGCGTCTGCAGATGTCTAGGTATCGCAGCAATAGTGTTCTAATGCTTCTTAAAACGCGATATCGTATCTCATTTCTATGTTTCATGGTAAGATATAATATGATTTGCGAAGTGTCATGTATTCCTCGTCTACAATTCAAATGAATGTGAATGCGACACTTC
The DNA here is from genome assembly GCF_050948175.1 of Xylocopa sonorina. NCBI lineage: Eukaryota > Metazoa > Arthropoda > Insecta > Hymenoptera > Apidae > Xylocopa > Xylocopa sonorina. The sequence goes on along the minus strand of NW_027490210.1, from coordinate 267,248 downwards.
CTCGCTAGGAAATAGCGTTTGCAGATGTCTAGGTATCGCAGCAATAGAGTTCTAATGCTTCTTAAAACGCGATATCGCATCTCATTTCTATGTTTCATGGTAAGATATAATATGATTTATGAAGTGTTATGTATTCCTCGTCTATACTTCAAATGAATGTGAATGCGACACTTCCTCGCTAGGAAATAGCGTTTGCAGATGTCTACGTATCGTAGCAATAGATTTCTAATGCTTCTTAAAACGCGATATCGCATCTCTATTCTATGTTTCATGGTAAGATATAATATGATTTGCGAAGTGTCATGTATTCCTCGTCTACACTTCAAATGAATGTAAATGCCACACTTCCCTGCTAGGAAATAGTGTCTGCAGATGTCTAGGTATCGCAGCAATAGATTTCCAATGCCTCTTAGAACGCTATATCGCTTCTCATTTCTATGTTTCATGGTAAGATATAATATGATTTGCGAAGTGTTATGTATACCTGGTCTACACTTCAAATGAATGTAAATGCGACACTTCCTTGTAAGGAAATAGCGTTTGCGAATGTCTATCTATCGTAGCAATAGTGTTCTAATGCTTCTTAAAACGCGATATCGCATCTCATTTCTATGTTTCATGGTAAGATATAATATGATTTGAGAAGTATCATGTATTCCTCGTCTACGATTCAAATGAATGTAAATGCGACACTTCCTCGCATGGAAATAGCGTTTGCAAATGTCTACGTATCGCAGCAATAGAGTTCTAATGCTTCTTAAAACGCGATATCGCATCTCATTTCTATGTTTCATGGTAAGATATAATATGATTTATGAAGTGTTATGTATTCCTCATCTATACTTCAAATGAATGTGAATGCGACACTTCCTCGCTAGGAAATAGCGTTTGCAGATGTCTAGGTATCGCAGCAATAGAGTTCTAATGCTTCTTAAAACGCGATATCGCATCTCATTTCTATGTTTCATGGTAAGATATAATATGATTTATGAAGTGTTATGTATTCCTCGTCTATACTTCAAATGAATGTGAATGCGACACTTCCTCGCTAGGAAATAGCGTTTGCAGATGTCTACGTATCGTAGCAATAGATTTCTAATGCTTCTTAAAACGCGATATCGCATCTCTATTCTATGTTTCATGGTAAGATATAATATGATTTGCGAAGTGTCATGTATTCCTCGTCTACACTTCAAATGAATGTAAATGCCACACTTCCCTGCTAGGAAATAGTGTCTGCAGATGTCTAGGTATCGCAGCAATAGATTTCCAATGCCTCTTAGAACGCTATATCGCTTCTCATTTCTATGTTTCATGGTAAGATATAATATGATTTGCGAAGTGTTATGTATACCTGGTCTACACTTCAAATGAATGTAAATGCGACACTTCCTTGTAAGGAAATAGCGTTTGCGAATGTCTATCTATCGTAGCAATAGTGTTCTAATGCTTCTTAAAACGCGATATCGCATCTCATTTCTATGTTTCATGGTAAGATATAATATGATTTGCGAAGTGTTATGTATACCTGGTCTACACTTCAAATGAATGTAAATGCCACACTTCCATGCTAGGAAATAGTGTCTGCAGATGTCTAGGTATCGCAGCAATAGATTTCCAATGCCTCTTAGAACGCTATATCGCTTCTCATTTCTATGTTTCATGGTAAGATATAATATGATTTATGAAGTGTTATGTATTCCTCGTCTACACTTCAAATGAATGTGAATGCGACACTTCCTCGCTAGGAAATAGCGTTTGCAGATGTCCACGTATCGTAGCAATAGATTTGTAATGCTTCTTAAAACGCGATATCGCATCTCATTTCTATGTTTCATGGTAAGATATAATATGATTTGCGAAGTGTTATGTATTCCTCGTCTACACTTCAAATGAATGTAAATGCGACACTTCCTTGCAAGGAAATAGCGTTTGCAGATGTCTACGTATCGTAGCAATAGAGTTCTTATGATTCTTAAAACGCGATATCGCATCTCATTTCTATGTTTCATGGTAAGATATAATATGATTTGCGAAGTTTCATGTAATCCTCGTCTACACTTCAAATGAATGTAAATGCCACACTTCCCTGCTAGGAAATAGCGTCTGCAGATGTCTAGGTATCGCAGCAATAGAGTTCTAATGCTTCTTAAAACGCGATATCGCATCTCATTTCTATGTTTCATGGTAAGATATAATATGATTTGCGAAGTGTTATGTATTTCTCGCCTACACTTCAAATGAATGTAAATGCGACACTTCCTTGCTAGGAAATAGCGTCTGCAGATGTCTAGGTATCGTAGCAATAGAGTTTTAATGCTTCTTAAAACGCGATATCGCATCTCATTTCTATGTTTCATGGTAAGATATAATATGATTTGCGAAGTGTTATGTATTCCTCGTCTGCACTTCAAATGAATGTAAATGCGAAACTTCCTTGCAAGGAAATAGCGTTGGCAGATGTCTTCGTATCGTAGCAATAGAGTTCTCATGATTCTTAAAACGCGATATCGCATCTCATTTCTATGTTACATGGTAAGATATAATATGATTTGCGAAGTGTCATGTATTCCTCGTCTACACTTCAAATGGATGTAAATGCGACACTACCTTGCTAGGAAATAGCGTCTGCAGATGTCTAGGTATCGCAGAAATATAGTTCTAATGCTTCTTAAAACGCGATATCGTATCTCATTTCTATGTTTCATGGTAAGATATAATATGATTTGCGAAGTGTTATGTATTCCTCGTCTACACTTCAAATGAATGTGAATGCGACACTTCCTCGCTAGGAAATAGCGTTTGCAGATGTCTACGTATCGTAGCAATAGATTTCCAATGCTTCTTAAAACGCGATATCGCATCTCATTTCTATGTTTCATGGTAAGATATAATATGATTTGCGATGTATCATGTATTCCTCGTCTACACATCAAATGAATGTAAATGCGAAACTTCCTCGCAAGGAAATAGCGTTTGCAGATGTCTACGTATCGAAGCAATAGAGTTCAAATGCTTCTTCAAACGCGATATCGCATCTCATTTCTATGTTTCATGGTAACATACATTATGATTTGCGAAGTGTTATGTATTCCTCGTCTACACTTCAAATGAATGTAAATGCGACACTTCCTTGCAAGGAAATAGCGTTTGCAGATGTCTACGTATCGTAGCAATAGAGTTCTTATGATTCTTAAAACGTGATATCGCATCTCATTTCTATGTATCATGGTAAGATATAATATGATTTGCGAAGTGTCATGTATTCCTCGTCTACACATCAAATGGATGTAAATGCGACACTACCTTGCTAGGAAATAGCGTCTGCAGATGTCTAGGTATCGCAGCAATAGGGTTCTAATGCTTCTTAAAACGCGATATCGTATCTCATTTCTATGTTTCATGGTAAGATATAATATGATTTGCGAAGTGTTATGTATTCCTCGTCTACACTTCAAATGAATGTGAATGCGAAAGTTCCTCGCTAGGAAATAGCGTTTGCAGATGTCTACGTATCGTAGCAATAGATTTCCAATGCTTCTTAAAACGCGATATCGCATCTCATTTCTATGTTTCATGGTAAGATATAATATGATTTGCGAAGTGTCATGTATACCTCGTCTACACTTCAAATGAATGTAAATGCGACACTTCCTTGCAAGGAAATAGCGTCTGCAGATGTCTAGGTATCGTAGCAATAGAGTTTTAATGCTTCTTAAAACGCGATATCGCATCTCATTTCTATGTTTCATGGTAAGATATAATATGATTTGCGAAGTGTTATGTATTCCTCGTCTGCACTTCAAATGAATGTAAATGCGACACTTCCTTGCAAGGAAATAGCGTTGGCAGATGTCTACGTATCGTAGCAATAGATTTCTAATGCTTCTTAAAACGCGATATCGCATCTCATTTCTATGTTTCATGGTAAGATATAATATGATTTGCGAAGTGTCATGTATTCCACGTCTACACTTCAAATGAATGTAAATGCCACACTTCCCTGCTAGGAAATAGTGTCTGCAGATGTCTAGGTATCGCAGCAATAGATTTCCAATGCCTCTTAGAACGCTATATCGCTTCTCATTTCTATGTTTCATGGTAAGATATAATATGATTTGCGAAGTGTTATGCATACCTGGTCTACACTTCAAATGAATGTAAATGCGACACTTCCTTGTAAGGAAATAGCGTTTGCGAATGTCTATCTATCGTAGCAATAGTGTTCTAATGCTTCTTAAAACGCGATATCGCATCTCATTTCTATGTTTCATGGTAAGATACATTATGATTTGCGAAGTGTTATGTATTCCTCGACTACACTTCAAATGAATGTAAATGCGACACTTACTTGCAAGGAAATAGCGTTTGCAGATGTCTACGTATCGTAGCAATAGAGTTCTTATGATTCTTAAAACGCGATATCGCACCTCATTTCTATGTTTCATGGTAAGATATAATATGATTTGCGAAGTGTTATGTATTCCTCGTCTACACTTCAAATGAATGTGAATGCGAAAGTCCCTCGCTAGGAAATAGCGTTTGCAGATGTCTACGTATCGTAGCAATAGATTTCTAATGCTTCTTAAAACGCGATATCGCATCTCATATCTATGTTTCATGGTAAGATATAATATGAATTGCGAAGTGTCATGTATACCTCGTCTACACTTCAAATGAATGTAAATGCGACACTTCCTTGCAAGGAAATAGCGTTTGCGAATGTCTATCTATCGTAGCAATAGTGTTCTAGTGCTTCTTAAAACGCGATATCGCATCTCATTTCTATGTTTCATGGTAAGATATAATATGATTTGCGAAGTGTCATGTATTCCTCGTCTACACTTCAAATGAATGAAAATGCCACACTTCCCTGCTAGGAAATAGTGTCAGCAGATGTCTCGGTATCGTAGCAACAGAGTTCTAATGCTTCTTAAAACGCGATATCGCATCTCATTTCTATGTTTCATGGTAAGATATAATATGATTTGCTAAGTGTTATGTATTCCTCGTCTACACTTCAAATGAATGTAAATGCGACACTTCCTTGCAAGGAAATAGCGTTTGCAGATGTCGACGTATCGTAGCAACAGAGTTCTTATGATTCTTAAAACGCGATATCGCATCTCATTTCTATGTTTCATGGTAAGATATAATATGATTTGCGAAGTTTCATGTAATCCTCGTCTACACTTGAAATGAATGTAAATGCCACACTTCCCTGCTAGGAAATAGCGTCCGCAGATGTCTAGGAATCGTAGCAATAGAGTTGTAATGCTTCTTAAAACGCGATATCGTATCTCATTTCTATGTTTCATGGTAAGATATAATATGATTTGCGAAGCATCATGTATTCCTCGTCTACACTTCAAATGAATGTAAATGCGACACTTCCTCGCTAGGATATAGCGTTTGCAGATGTCTACGTATCGTAGCAATAGAGGTCTAATGCTTCTTAAAACGCGATATCGCATCTCATTTCTATGTTTCATGGTAAGATATAATATGATTTGCGAAGTATCATGTATTCCTCGTCTACACTTCAAATGAATGTAAATGCGACACTTCCTCGCTAGGAAATAGCGTTTGCAGATGTCTACGTATCGTAGCAATAGAGTTCTTATGATTCCTAAAACGCGATATCGCATCTCATTTCTATGTTTCATGGTAAGATATAATATGATTTGCGAAGTGTTATGTATTCCTCGTCTACACTTCAAATGAATGTGAATGCGACACTTCCTTGCAAGGAAATAGCGTTTTCGAATGTCTACCTATCGTAGCAATAGTGTTCTAATGCTTCTTAGAACGCGATATCGCATCTCATCACTATGTTTCATGGTAAGATATAATACGATTTGCGAAGTGTTATGTATTCCTCGTCTACACTTCAAATGAATGTAAATGCGACACTTCCTTGCAAGGAAATAGCGTTTGCAGATGTCTACGTATCGAAGCAATAGAGTTCAAATGCTTCTTAAAACGCGATATCGCATCTCATTTCTATGTTTCATGGTAAGATACATTATGATTTGCGAAGTGTCATGTATTCCTCGTCTACACTTCAAATGAAGGTAAATGCCACACTTCCCTGCTAGGAAATAGCGTCTGCAGATGTCCAGGTATCGTAGCAATAGAGTTCTAATGCTTCTTAAAACGCGATATCGCATCTCATTTCTATTTTTCATGGTAAGATATAATATGATTTGCGAAGTATCATGTATTCCTCGTCTACACTTCAAATGAATGTAAATGCGACACTTCCTCGCTAGGAAATAGCGTTGGCAGATGTCTACGGATCGTAGCAATAGATTTCTAATGCTTCTTAAAACGCGATATGGCATCTCATTTCTATGTTTCATGGTAAGATATAATATGATTTGCGAAGTGTCATGTATTCCTCGTCTACACTTCAAATGAATGTAAATGCCACACTTCCCTGCTAGGAAATAGTGTCTGCAGATATCTCGGTATCGTAGCAATAGAGTTCTAATGCTTCTTAAAACGCGATATCGCATCTCATTTCTATGTTTCATGGTAAGATATAATATGATTTGCTAAGTGTTATGTATTCCTCGTCTACACTTCAAATGAATGTAAATGCGACACTTCCTTGCAAGGAAATAGCGTTTGCAGATGTCGACGTATCGTAGCAACAGAGTTCTTATGATTCTTAAAACGCGATATCGCATCTCATTTCTATGTTTCATGGAAAGATATAATATGATTTGCGAAGTGTTATGTATTCCACGTCTACACTTCAAATGAATGTAAATGCGACACTTCCTAGCAAGGAAATAGCGTTTGCAGATGTCTACGTATCGTAGCAATAGAGTTCTTATGATTCTTAAAACGCGATATCACATCTCATTTCTATGTTTCATGGTAAGATATAATATGATTTGCGAAGTGTCATGTATTCCTCGTCTACACTTCAAATGAAGGTAAATGCGATACAACCTTGCTAGGAAATAGCGTCTGCAGATATCTAGGTATCGCCGCAATAGAGTTCTAATGCTTCTTAAAACGCGATATCGCATCTCATTCCTATGTTTCATGGTAAGATATAATATGATTTGCGAAGTGTCATGTATTCCTCGTCTACACTTCAAATGAATGTAAATGCGACACTTCCTTGCTAGGAAATAGCGTCTGCAGATGTCTAGGTATCGTACCAATAGAGTTCTAATGCTTCTTAAAACGTGATATCGCATCTCATTTCTATGTTTCATGGTAAGATATAATATGATTTGCGAAGTGTCATGTATTCCTCGTCTACACTTCAAATGAATGTAAATGCGACACTTCCTCGCTAGGAAATAGCGTTTGCAGATGTCTACGTATCGTAGCAATAGAGTTCTAATGCTTCTTAAAACGCGATACCGCATCTCATTTCTATGTATCATGGTGAGATATAATATGATTTGCGAAGTATCATGTATTCCTCGTCTACACTTCAAATGAATGTAAATGCGACACTTCCTCGCTAGGAAATAGCGTTTGCAGATGTCTACGTATCGTAGCAATAGAGTTCTTATGATTCTTAAAACGCGATATCGCATCTCATTCCTATGTTTCATGGTAAGATATAATTTGATTTGAGAAGTGTTATGTATTCCTCGTCAACACTTCAAATGAATGTGAATGCGACACTTCCTTGTTAGGAAATAGCGTTTGCAGATGTCTACGTATCGAAGCAATAGAGTTCAAATGCTTCTTAAAACGCGATATCGCATCTCATTTCTATGTTTCATGGTAAGATATAATATGATTTGCGAAGTGTTATCTTTTCCTCGTCTACACCTCAAATGAATGTAAATGCGACACTTCCTTGCAAGGAAATAGCGATTGCAGATGTCTACCTATCGTAGCAATAGAGTTCTAATGCTTCTTAAAACGCGATATCGCATCTCATTTCTACGTTTCATGGTAAGATATAATATTCATTGCGAAGTGTTATGCATTCCTCGTCTACGATTCAAATGAAAGTAAATGCGACACTTCCTTGCAAGGAAATAGCGTTTGCAGATGTCTACGTATCGAAGCAATAGAGTTCAAATGCTTCTTAAAACGCGATATCGCATCTCATTTCTATGTTTCATGGTAAGATATAATATGATTTGCGAAGTGTTATCTTTTCCTCGTCTACACCTCAAATGAATGTAAATGCGACACTTCCTTGCAAGGAAATAGCGATTGCAGATGTCTACCTATCGTAGCAATAGAGTTCTAATGCTTCTTAAAACGCGATATCGCATCTCATTTCTATGTTTCATGGTAAGATATAATATGATTTGCGAAGTGTTATGTATTCCTCGTCTACACTTCAAAAGAATGTAAATGCGACACTTGCTTGCAAGGAAATAGCGATTGCAGATGTCTACCTATCGTAGCAATAGAGTTCTAATGCTTCTTAAAACGCGATATCGCATCTCATTTCTATGTTTCATGGTAAGATATAATATGACTTGCGAAGTATTATGTATTCCTCGTCTACACTTCAAATGAATGTAAATGCGACACTTCCTTACAAGGAAATAGCGTTTGCAGATGTCTACGTATCGAAGCAATAGAGTTCTAATGCTTCTTAAAACGCGATATCGCATCTCATTCCTATGTTTCGTGGTAAGATATAATATTCATTGCGAAGTGTTATGCATTCCTCGTCTACGATTCAAATGAAAGTTAATGCGACACTTCCTTGCAAGGAAATAGCGTCTGCAGATGTCTACGTATCGTAGAAATGGATTTCTGATGCTTCTTAGAACGCGATATCGCATCTCATTTCTATGTTTCATGGTAAGATACATTATGATTTGCGAAGTGTTATGTATTCCTCGTCTACACTTCAAATGAATGTAAATGCGACACTTACTTGCAAGGAAATAGCGTTTGCAGATGTCTACGTATCGTAGCAATAGAGTTCTTATGATTCTTAAAACGCGATATCGCATCTCATTTCTATGTTTCATGGTAAGATATAATATGATTTGCGAAGTGTTATGTATTCCTCGTCTACACTTCAAATGAATGTGAATGCGAAAGTTCCTCGCTAGGAAATAGCGTTTGCAGATGTCTACGTAGCGTAGCAATAGATTTCTAATGCTTCTTAAAACGCGATATCGCATCTCATATCTATGTTTCATGGTAAGATATAATATGAATTGCGAAGTGTCATGTATACCTCGTCTACACTTCAAATGAATGTAAATGCGACACTTCCTTGCAAGGAAATAGCGTTTGCGAATGTCTATCTATCGTAGCAATAGTGTTCTAGTGCTTCTTAAAACGCGATATCGCATCTCATTTCTATGTTTCATGGTAAGATATAATATGATTTGCGAAGTGTCATGTATTCCTCGTCTACACTTCAAATGAATGTAAATGCCACACTTCCCTGCTAGGAAATAGTGTCTGCAGATGTCTCGGTATCGTAGCAATAGAGTTCTAATGCTTCTTAAAACGCGATATCGCATCTCATTTCTATGTTTCATGGTAAGATATAATATGATTTGCTAAGTGTTATGTATTCCTCGTCTACACTTCAAATGAATGTAAATGCGACACTTCCTTGCAAGGAAATAGCGTTTGCAGATGTCGACGTATCGTAGCAACAGAGTTCTTATGATTCTTAAAACGCGATATCGCATCTCATTTCTATGTTTCATGGTAAGATATAATATGATTTGCGAAGTTTCATGTAATCCTCGTCTACACTTGAAATGAATGTAAATGCCACACTTCCCTGCTAGGAAATAGCGTCCGCAGATGTCTAGGAATCGTAGCAATAGAGTTGTAATGCTTCTTAAAACGCGATATCGTATCTCATTTCTATGTTTCATGGTAAGATATAATATGATTTGCGAAGCATCATGTATTCCTCGTCTACACTTCAAATGAATGTAAATGCGACACTTCCTCGCTAGGATATAGCGTTTGCAGATGTCTACGTATCGTAGCAATAGAGGTCTAATGCTTCTTAAAACGCGATATCGCATCTCATTTCTATGTTTCATGGTAAGATATAATATGATTTGCGAAGTATCATGTATTCCTCGTCTACACTTCAAATGAATGTAAATGCGACACTTCCTCGCTAGGAAATAGCGTTTGCAGATGTCTACGTATCGTAGCAATAGAGTTCTTATGATTCCTAAAACGCGATATCGCATCTCATTTCTATGTTTCATGGTAAGATATAATATGATTTGCGAAGTGTTATGTATTCCTCGTCTACACTTCAAATGAATGTGAATGCGACACTTCCTTGCAAGGAAATAGCGTTTTCGAATGTCTACCTATCGTAGCAATAGTGTTCTAATGCTTCTTAGAACGCGATATCGCATCTCATCACTATGTTTCATGGTAAGATATAATACGATTTGCGATGTGTTATGTATTCCTCGTCTACACTTCAAATGAATGTAAATGCGACACTTCCTTGCAAGGAAATAGCGTTTGCAGATGTCTACGTATCGAAGCAATAGAGTTCAAATGCTTCTTAAAACGCGATATCGCATCTCATTTCTATGTTTCATGGTAAGATACATTATGATTTGCGAAGTGTCATGTATTCCTCGTCTACACTTCAAATGAAGGTAAATGTCACACTTCCCTGCTAGGAAATAGCGTCTGCAGATGTCCAGGTATCGTAGCAATAGAGTTCTAATGCTTCTTAAAACGCGATATCGCATCTCATTTCTATTTTTCATGGTAAGATATAATATGATTTGCGAAGTATCATGTATTCCTCGTCTACACTTCAAATGAATGTAAATGCGACACTTCCTCGCTAGGAAATAGCGTTGGCAGATGTCTACGGATCGTAGCAATAGATTTCTAATGCTTCTTAAAACGCGATATGGCATCTCATTTCTATGTTTCATGGTAAGATATAATATGATTTGCGAAGTGTCATGTATTCCTCGTCTACACTTCAAATGAATGTAAATGCCACACTTCCCTGCTAGGAAATAGTGTCTGCAGATATCTCGGTATCGTAGCAATAGAGTTCTAATGCTTCTTAAAACGCGATATCGCATCTCATTTCTATGTTTCATGGTAAGATATAATATGATTTGCTAAGTGTTATGTATTCCTCGTCTACACTTCAAATGAATGTAAATGCGACACTTCCTTGCAAGGAAATAGCGTTTGCAGATGTCGACGTATCGTAGCAACAGAGTTCTTATGATTCTTAAAACGCGATATCGCATCTCATTTCTATGTTTCATGGAAAGATATAATATGATTTGCGAAGTGTTATGTATTCCACGTCTACACTTCAAATGAATGTAAATGCGACACTTCCTAGCAAGGAAATAGCGTTTGCAGATGTCTACGTATCGTAGCAATAGAGTTCTTATGATTCTTAAAACGCGATATCGCATCTCATTTCTATGTTTCATGGTAAGATATAATATGATTTGCGAAGTGTCATGTATTCCTCGTCTACACTTCAAATGAAGGTAAATGCGATACAACCTTGCTAGGAAATAGCGTCTGCAGATATCTAGGTATCGCCGCAATAGAGTTCTAATGCTTCTTAAAACGCGATATCGCATCTCATTCCTATGTTTCATGGTAAGATATAATATGATTTGCGAAGTGCCATGTATTCCTCGTCTACACTTCAAATGAATGTAAATGCGACACTTCCTTGCTAGGAAATAGCGTCTGCAGATGTCTAGGTATCGTACCAATAGAGTTCTAATGCTTCTTAAAACGTGATATCGCATCTCATTTCTATGTTTCATGGTAAGATATAATATGATTTGCGAAGTGTCATGTATTCCTCGTCTACACTTCATATGAATGTAAATGCGACACTTCCTCGCTAGGAAATAGCGTTTGCAGATGTCTACGTATCGTAGCAATAGAGTTCTAATGCTTCTTAAAACGCGATATCGCATCTCATTTCTATGTATCATGGTAAGATATAATATGATTTGCGAAGTATCATGTATTCCTCGTCTACACTTCAAATGAATGTAAATGCGACACTTCCTCGCTAGGAAATAGCGTTTGCAGATGTCTACGTATCGTAGCAATAGAGTTCTTATGATTCTTAAAACGCGATATCGCATCTCATTCCTATGTTTCATGGTAAGATATAATTTGATTTGAGAAGTGTTATGTATTCCTCGTCAACACTTCAAATGAATGTGAATGCGACACTTCCTTGTTAGGAAATAGCGTTTGCAGATGTCTACGTATCGAAGCAATAGAGTTCAAATGCTTCTTAAAACGCGATATCGCATCTCATTTCTATGTTTCATGGTAAGATATAATATGATTTGCGAAGTGTTATCTTTTCCTCGTCTACACCTCAAATGAATGTAAATGCGACACTTCCTTGCAAGGAAATAGCGATTGCAGATGTCTACCTATCGTAGCAATAGAGTTCTAATGCTTCTTAAAACGCGATATCGCATCTCATTTCTACGTTTCATGGTAAGATATAATATTCATTGCGAAGTGTTATGCATTCCTCGTCTACGATTCAAATGAAAGTAAATGCGACACTTCCTTGCAAGGAAATAGCGTTTGCAGATGTCTACGTATCGAAGCAATAGAGTTCAAATGCTTCTTAAAACGCGATATCGCATCTCATTTCTATGTTTCATGGTAAGATATAATATGATTTGCGAAGTGTTATCTTTTCCTCGTCTACACCTCAAATGAATGTAAATGCGACACTTCCTTGCAAGGAAATAGCGATTGCAGATGTCTACCTATCGTAGCAATAGAGTTCTAATGCTTCTTAAAACGCGATATCGCATCTCATTTCTATGTTTCATGGTAAGATATAATATGATTTGCGAAGTGTTATGTATTCCTCGTCTACACTTCAAAAGAATGTAAATGCGACACTTCCTTGCAAGGAAATAGCGATTGCAGATGTCTACCTATCGTAGCAATAGAGTTCTAATGCTTCTTAAAACGCGATATCGCATCTCATTTCTATGTTTCATGGTAAGATATAATATGACTTGCGAAGTATTATGTATTCCTCGTCTACACTTCAAATGAATGTAAATGCGACACTTCCTTACAAGGAAATAGCGTTTGCAGATGTCTACGTATCGAAGCAATAGAGTTCTAATGCTTCTTAAAACAGGATATCGCATCTCATTCCTATGTTTCGTGGTAAGATATAATATTCATTGCGAAGTGTTATGCATTCCTCGTCTACGATTCAAATGAAAGTTAATGCGACACTTCCTTGCAAGGAAATAGCGTCTGCAGATGTCTACGTATCGTAGAAATGGATTTCTGATGCTTCTTAGAACGCGATATCGCATCTCATTTCTATGTTTCATGGTAAGATATAATATGATTTGCGTAGTGTTATGTATTCCTCGTCTACACTTCAAATGAATGTAAATGCGACACATCCTTGCAAGGAAATAGCGTTTGCAGATGTCTACGTATCGAAGCAATAGTGTTCTAATGCTTCTTAAAACGCGATATCGCATCTCATTTCTATGTTTCATGGTAGGATATAATATTCATTGTGAAGTGTTATGCATTCCTCGTCTACGATTCAAATGAAAGTAAATGCGACACTTCCTTGCAAGGAAACAGCGATTGCAAATGTCTACGTATCGTAGCAATAGAGTTCAAATGCTTCTTAAAACGCGATATCGCATCTCATTTCTATGTTTCATGGTAAGATATAATATTCATTGCGAAGTGTTATGCATTCCTCGTCTACGATTCAAATGAAAGTAAATGCGATACCTCCTTGCAAGGAAATAGCATTTGCAGATATCTACCTATCGTAGCAATAGTGTTCTAATGCTTCATAAACGCGATATCGCATGTCATTTCTATGTATCATGGTAAGATATAATATTCATTGCGAAGTGTTATGCATTCCTCGTCTACGATTCAAATGAAAGTAAATGCGACACTTCCTTGCAAGGAAACAGCGATTGCAGATATCTACGTATCGTAGCAATAGAGCTCTTATAATTCTTAAAACGCGATTTCGCATCTCATTTCTATGTTTCATGGTAAGGTATAATATGATTTGCGAAGTATCACGTATTCCCCGTCTACACTTCAAATGAATGTAAATGCGACACTTCCTTGCAAGGAAATAGCGTTTGCAGATGTCTACGTATCGTAGCAATAGAGTTCTAATGCTTCTTGAAACGCGATATCGCATCCCATTTCTATGTTTCATGGTAAGATATAATATGATTTGCGAAGTTTCATGTAATCCTCGTCTACACTTCAAATGAATGTAAATGCTACACTTCCCTGCTAGGAAATAGCGTCTGCAGATGTCTAGGAATCGTAGCAATAGAGTTCTAATGCTTCTTAAAACGCGATATCGCATCTCATTTCTATGTTTCATGGTAAGATATAATATGATTTGCGAAGTGTTATGTATTCCTCGTCTACACTTCAAATGAATGTGAATGCGACACTTCCTTGCAAGGAAATAGCGTTTTCGAATGTCTACCTATCGTAGCAATAGTGTTCTAATGCTTCTTAGAACGCGATATCGCATCTCATCACTATGTTTCATGGTAAGATATAATACGATTTGCGAAGTGTTATGTATTCCTCGTCTACACTTCAAATGAATGTAAATGCGACACTTCCTTGCAAGGAAATAGCGTTTGCAGATGTCTACGTATCGAAGCAATAGAGTTCAAATGCTTCTTAAAACGCGATATCGCATCTCATTTCTATGTTTCATGGTAAGATACATTATGATTTGCGAAGTGTTATGTATTCCTCGTCTACACTTCAAATGAATGTAAATGCCACACTTCCCTGCTAGGAAATAGTGTCTGCAGATGTCTCGGTATCGTAGCAATAGAGTTCTAATGCTTCCTAAAACGCGATATCGCATCTCATTTCTATGTTTCATGGTAAGATATAATATGATTTGCTAAGTGTTATGTATTCCTCGTCTACACTTCAAATGAATGTAAATGCGACACTTCCTTGCAAGGAAATAGCGTTTGCAGATGTCGACGTATCGTAGCAACAGAGTTCTTATGATTCTTAAAACGCGATATCGCATCTCATTTCTATGTTTCATGGTAAGATATAATATGATTTGCGAAGTGTTATGTATTCCACGTCTACACTTCAAATGAATGTAAATGCGACACTTCCTTGCAAGGAAATAGCGTTTGCAGATGTCTACGTATCGAAGCAATAGAGTTTTAATGCTTCTTAAAACGCGATATCGCATCTCATTTCTATGTTTCATGGTAAGATATAATATGATTTGCGAAGTGTTATGTATACCTAGTCTACACTTCAAATGAATGTAAATGCGAAACTTCCTTGTAAGGAAATAGCGTTTGCGAATGTCTATCTATCGTAGGAATAGTGTTCTAATGCTTCTTAAAACGCGATATCGCATCTCATTTCTATGTTTCATGGTAAGATATAATATGAATTGCGAAGTGTCATGTATACCTCGTCTACACTTCAAATGAATGTAAATGCCACACTTCCCTGCTAGGAAATAGTGTCTGCAGATGTCTAGGTATCGCAGCAATAGAGTTCTAATGCTTCTTAAAACGCGATATCGCATCTCATTTCTATGTTTCATGGTAAGATATAATATGATTTGCGAAGTGTTATGTATTTCTCGCCTACACTTCAAATGAATGTAAATGCGACACTTCCTTGCTAGGAAATAGCGTCTGCAGATGTCTAGGTATCGTAGCAATAGAGTTTTAATGCTTCTTAAAACGCGATATCGCATCTCATTTCTATGTTTCATGGTAAGATATAATATGATTTGCGAAGTGTTATGTATTCCTCGTCTGCACTTCAAATGAATGTAAATGCGACACTTCCTTGCAAGGAAATAGCGTTGGCAGATGTCTTCGTATCGTAGCAATAGAGTTCTCATGATTCTTAAAACGCGATATCGCATCTCATTTCTATGTTACATGGTAAGATATAATATGATTTGCGAAGTGTCATGTATTCCTCGTCTACACTTCAAATGGATGTAAATGCGACACTACCTTGCTAGGAAATAGCGTCTGCAGATGTCTAGGTATCGCAGCAATAGCGTTCTAATGCTTCTTAAAACGCGATATCGTATCTCATTTCTATGTTTCATGGTAAGATATAATATGATTTGCGAAGTGTTATGTATTCCTCGTCTACACTTCAAATGAATGTGAATGCGACACTTCCTCGCTAGGAAATAGCGTTTGCAGATGTCTACGTATCGTAGCAATAGATTTCCAATGCTTCTTAAAACGCGATATCGCATCTCATTTCTATGTTTCATGGTAAGATATAATATGATTTGCGATGTATCATGTATTCCTCGTCTACACTTCAAATGAATGTAAATGCGAAACTTCCCTGCTAGGAAATAGTGTCTGCAGATGTCTCGGTATCGTAGCAATAGAGTTCTAATGCTTCTTAAAACGCGATATCGCATCTCATTTCTATGTTTCATGGTAAGATATAATATGATTTGCTAAGTGTTATGTATTCCTCGTCTACACTTCAAATGAATGTAAATGCGACACTTCCTTGCAAGGAAATAGCGTTTGCAGATGTCGACGCATCGTAGCAACAGAGTTCTTATGATTCTTAAAACGCGATATCGCATCTCATTTCTATGTTTCATGGTAAGATATAATATGATTTGCGAAGTGTTATGTATTCCACGTCTACACTTCAAATGAATGTAAATGCGACACTTCCTTGCAAGGAAATAGCGTTTGCAGATGTCTACGTATCGAAGCAATAGAGTTCAAATGCTTCTTAAAACGAGATATTGCATCTCAAATCTATGTTACATGATAAGATGTAATATTCATTGCGAAGTGTTATGCATTGCTCGTCTACGATTCAAATGAATGTAAATGCGACACTTCCTAGCAAGGAAATAGCGTTTGCAGATGTCTACGTATCGTAGCAATAGAGTTCTTATGATTCTTAAAACGCGATAACATATCTCATTTCTATGTTTCATGGTAAGATATAATATGATTTGCGAAGTGTTATGTATACCTAGTCTACACTTCAAATGAATGTAAATGCGAAACTTCCTTGTAAGGAAATAGCGTTTGCGAATGTCTATCTATCGTAGGAATAGTGTTCTAATGCTTCTTAAAACGCGATATCGCATCTCATTTCTATGTTTCATGGTAAGATATAATATGAATTGCGAAGTGTCATGTATACCTCGTCTACACTTCAAATGAATGTAAATGCCACACTTCCCTGCTAGGAAATAGTGTCTGCAGATGTCTAGGTATCGCAGCAATAGAGTTCTAATGCTTCTTAAAACGCGATATCGCATCTCATTTCTATGTTTCATGGTAAGATATAATATGATTTGCGAAGTGTTATGTATTTCTCGCCTACACTTCAAATGAATGTAAATGCGACACTTCCTTGCTAGGAAATAGCGTCTGCAGATGTCTAGGTATCGTAGCAATAGAGTTTTAATGCTTCTTAAAACGCGATATCGCATCTCATTTCTATGTTTCATGGTAAGATATAATATGATTTGCGAAGTGTTATGTATTCCTCGTCTGCACTTCAAATGAATGTAAATGCGACACTTCCTTGCAAGGAAATAGCGTTGGCAGATGTCTTCGTATCGTAGCAATAGAGTTCTCATGATTCTTAAAACGCGATATCGCATCTCATTTCTATGTTACATGGTAAGATATAATATGATTTGCGAAGTGTCATGTATTCCTCGTCTACACTTCAAATGGATGTAAATGCGACACTACCTTGCTAGGAAATAGCGTCTGCAGATGTCTAGGTATCGCAGCAATAGAGTTCTAATGCTTCTTAAAACGCGATATCGTATCTCATTTCTATGTTTCATGGTAAGATATAATATGATTTGCGAAGTGTTATGTATTCCTCGTCTACACTTCAAATGAATGTGAATGCGACACTTCCTCGCTAGGAAATAGCGTTTGCAGATGTCTACGTATCGTAGCAATAGAGTTCTTATGATTCTTAAAACGTGATATCGCATCTCATTTCTATGTATCATGGTAAGATATAATATGATTTGCGAAGTGTTATGTATTCCTCGTCTACACTTCAAATGAATGTGAATGCGACACTTCCTCGCTAGGAAATAGCGTTTGCAGATGTCTACGTATCGTAGCAATAGATTTCCAATGCTTCTTAAAACGCGATATCGCATCTCATTTCTATGTTTCATGGTAAGATATAATATGATTTGCGAAGTGTCATGTATTCCTCTTCTACACTTCAAATGAATGTAAATGCGACACTTCCTTGCTAGGAAATAGCGTCTGCAGATGTCTAGGTATCGTAGCAATAGAGTTTTAATGCTTCTTAAAACGCGATATCGCATCTCATTTCTATGTTTCATGGTAAGATATAATATGATTTGCGAAGTGTTATGTATTCCTCGTCTGCACTTCAAATGAATGTAAATGCGACACTTCCTTGCAAGGAAATAGCGTTGGCAGATGTCTTCGTATCGTAGCAATAGAGTTCTCATGATTCTTAAAACGCGATATCGCATCTCATTTCTATGTTACATGGTAAGATATAATATGATTTGCGAAGTGTCATGTATTCCTCGTCTACACTTCAAATGGATGTAAATGCGACACTACCTTGCTAGGAAATAGCGTCTGCAGATATCTAGGTATCGCAGCAATAGAGTTCTAATGCTTCTTAAAACGCGATATCGTATCTCATTTCTATGTTTCATGGTAAGATATAATATGATTTGCGAAGTGTTATGTATTCCTCGTCTACACTTCAAATGAATGTGAATGCGACACTTCCTCGCTAGGAAATAGCGTTTGCAGATGTCTACGTATCGTAGCAATAGATTTCCAATGCTTCTTAAAACGCGATATCGCATCTCATTTCTATGTTTCATGGTAAGATATAATATGATTTGCGATGTATCATGTACTCTCGTCTACACTTCAAATGAATGTAAATGCGAAACTTCCTCGCAAGGAAATAGCGTTTGCAGATGTCTACGTATCGAAGCAATAGAGTTCAAATGCTTCTTCAAACGCGATATCGCATCTCATTTCTATGTTTCATGGTAACATACATTATGATTTGCGAAGTGTTATGTATTCCTCGTCTACACTTCAAATGAATGTAAATGCGACACTTCCTTGCAAGGAAATAGCGTTTGCAGATGTCTACGTATCGTAGCAATAGAGTTCTTATGATTCTTAAAACGTGATATCGCATCTCATTTCTATGTATCATGGTAAGATATAATATGATTTGCGAAGTGTCATGTATTCCTCGTCTACACATCAAATGGATGTAAATGCGACACTACCTCGCTAGGAAATAGCGTTTGCAGATGTCTACGTATCGTAGCAATAGATTTCTAATGCTTCTTAAAACGCGATATCGCATCTCATTTCTATGTTTCATGGTAAGATATAATATGATTTGCGAAGTGTCATGTATTCCTCGTCTACACTTCAAATGAATGTAAATGCCACACTTCCCTGCTAGGAAATAGTGTCTGCAGATGTCTAGGTATCGCAGCAATAGAGTTCTAATGCTTCTTAAAACGCGATATCGCATCTCATTTCTATGTTTCATGGTAAGATATAATATAATTTACGAAGTGTTATGTATTCCTTGTCTACACTTCAAATGAATGTGAATGCGACACTTCCTCGCTAGGAAATAGCGTTTGCAGATGTCGACGTATCGTAGCAATAGATTTCTAATGCTTCTTAAAACGCGATATCGCATCTCATTTCTATGTTTCATGGTAAGATATAATATGATTTGCGAAGTGTCATGTATTCCTCGTCTACACTTCAAATGAATGTAAATGCCACAACTTCCCTGCTAGGAAATAGTGTCTGCAGATGTCTAGGTATCGCAGCAATAGATTTCCAATGCCTCTTAGAACGCTATATCGCTTCTCATTTCTATGTTTCATGGTAAGATATAATATGATTTGCGAAGTGTTATGCATACCTGGTCTACACTTCAAATGAATGTAAATGCGACACTTCCTTGTAAGGAAATAGCGTTTGCGAATGTCTATCTATCGTAGCAATAGTGTTCTAATGCTTCTTAAAACGCGATATCGCATCTCATTTCTATGTTTCATGGTAAGATACATTATGATTTGCGAAGTGTTATGTATTCCTCGTCTACACTTCAAATGAATGTGAATGCGAAAGTTCCTCGCTAGGAAATAGCGTTTGCAGATGTCTACGTATCGTAGCAATAGATTTCTAATGCTTCTTAAAACGCGATATCGCATCTCATATCTATGTTTCATGGTAAGATATAATATGAATTGCGATGTGTCATGTATACCTCGTCTACACTTCAAATGAATGTAAATGCGACACTTCCTTGCAAGGAAATAGCGTTTGCAGATGTCGACGTATCGTAGCAACAGAGTTCTTATGATTCTTAAAACGCGATATCGCATCTCATTTCTATGTTTCATGGTAAGATATAATATGATTTGCGAAGTTTCATGTAATCCTCGTCTACACTTCAAATGAATGTAAATGCCACACTTCCCTGCTAGGCAATAGCGTCTGCAGATGTCTAGGAATCGTAGCAATAGAGTTCTAATGCTTCTTAAAACGCGATATCGCATCTCATTTCTATGTTTCATGGTAAGATATAATATGATTTACGAAGTGTCATGTATTCCTCGTCTACACTTCAAATGAATGTAAATGCGACACTTCCTTGCAAGGAAATAGCGTTTGCAGATGTCTACGTATCGTAGCAATAGTGTTCTAATGCTTCTTAGAACGCGATATCGCATCTCATCACTATGTTTCATGGTAAGATATAATACGATTTGCGAAGTGTTATGTATTCCTCGTCTACACTTCAAATGAATGTGAATGCGAAAGTTCCTCGCTAGGAAATAGCGTTTGCAGATGTCTACGTATCGTAGCAATAGAGTTCAAATGCTTCTTAAAACGCGATATCGCATCTCATTTCTATGTTTCATGGTAAGATACATTATGATTTGCGAAGTGTTATGTATTCCTCGTCTACACTTCAAATGAATGTAAATGCGACACTTACTTGCAAGGAAATAGCGTTTGCAGATGTCTACGTATCGTAGCAATAGAGTTCTTATGATTCTTAAAACGCGATATCGCATCTCATTTCTATGTTTCATGGTAAGATATAATATGATTTGCGAAGTGTTATGTATTCCTCGTCTACACTTCAAATGAATGTGAATGCGAAAGTTCCTCGCTAGGAAATAGCGTTTGCAGATGTCTACGTATCGTAGCAATAGATTTCTAATGCTTCTTAAAACGCGATATCGCATCTCATATCTATGTTTCATGGTAAGATATAATATGAATTGCGAAGTGTCATGTATACCTCGTCTACACTTCAAATGAATGTAAATGCGACACTTCCTTGCAAGGAAATAGCGTTTGCGAATGTCTATCTATCGTAGCAATAGTGTTCTAGTGCTTCTTAAAACGCGATATCGCATCTCATTTCTATGTTTCATGGTAAGATATAATATGATTTGCGAAGTGTCATGTATTCCTCGTCTACACTTCAAATGAATGAAAATGCCACACTTCCCTGCTAGGAAATAGTGTCAGCAGATGTCTCGGTATCGTAGCAAGAGAGTTCTAATGCTTCTTAAAACGCGATATCGCATCTCATTTCTATGTTTCATGGTAAGATATAATATGATTTGCTAAGTGTTATGTATTCCTCGTCTACACTTCAAATGAATGTAAATGCGACACTTCCTTGCAAGGAAATAGCGTTTGCAGATGTCGACGTATCGTAGCAACAGAGTTCTTATGATTCTTAAAACGCGATATCGCATCTCATTTATATGTTTCATGGTAAGATATAATATGATTTGCGAAGTTTCATGTAATCCTCGTCTACACTTCAAATGAATGTAAATGCCACACTTCCCTGCTAGGAAATAGCGTCTGCAGATGTCTCGGAATCGTAGCAATAGAGTTCTAATGCTTCTTGAAACGCGATATCGCATCTCATTTCTATGTTTCATGGTAAGATGTAATATGATTTACGAAGTGTCATGTATTCCTCGTCTACACTTCAAATGAATGTAAATGCGACACTTCCTTGCAAGGAAATAGCGTTTGCAGATGTCTACGTATCGTAGCAATAGTGTTCTAATGCTTCTTAGAACGCGATATCGCATCTCATCACTATGTTTCATGGTAAGATATAATACGATTTGCGAAGTGTTATGTATTCCTCGTCTACACTTCAAATGAATGTGAATGCGAAAGTTCCTCGCTAGGAAATAGCGTTTGCAGATGTCTACGTATCGTAGCAATAGAGTTCAAATGCTTCTTAAAACGCGATATCGCATCTCATTTCTATGTTTCATGGTAAGATACATTATGATTTGCGAAGTGTTATGTATTCCTCGTCTACACTTCAAATGAATGTAAATGCGACACTTACTTGCAAGGAAATAGCGTTTGCAGATGTCTACGTATCGTAGCAATAGAGTTCTTATGATTCTTAAAACGCGATATCGCATCTCATTTCTATGTTTCATGGTAAGATATAATATGATTTGCGAAGTGTTATGTATTCCTCGTCTACACTTCAAATGAATGTGAATGCGAAAGTTCCTCGCTAGGAAATAGCGTTTGCAGATGTCTACGTATCGTAGCAATAGATTTCTAATGCTTCTTAAAACGCGATATCGCATCTCATATCTATGTTTCATGGTAAGATATAATATGAATTGCGAAGTGTCATGTATACCTCGTCTACACTTCAAATGAATGTAAATGCGACACTTCCTTGCAAGGAAATAGCGTTTGCGAATGTCTATCTATCGTAGCAATAGTGTTCTAGTGCTTCTTAAAACGCGATATCGCATCTCATTTCTATGTTTCATGGTAAGATATAATATGATTTGCGAAGTGTCATGTATTCCTCGTCTACACTTCAAATGAATGTAAATGCGACACTTCCTTGCAAGGAAATAGCGTTTACAGATGTCTACCTATCGTAGCAATAGAGTTCTAATGCTTCTTAAAACGCGATTTCGCATCTCATTTCTATGTTTCATGGTAAGGTATAATATGATTTGCGAAGTGTTATGTATTCCTCGCCTACACTTCAAGTGAATGTAAATGCGACACTTCCTTGCAAGGAAATAGCCTTTGCAGATGTCTACGTATCGTAGCAATAGAGTTCTAATGCTTCATAAAACGCGATATCGCATCTCATTTCTATGTTTCATGGTAAGATATAATATGATTTGCGAAGTGTTATGTATTCCTCGTCTACACCTCAAATGAATGTAAATGCGACACTTCCTTGCAGGGAAATGGCGTTTGCAGATGACTACGTATCGAGGCAATAGAGTTCAAATGCTTCTTAGAACGAGATATTGCATCTCATATCTATGTTTCATGATAAGATATAATATACATTGCGAAGTGTTATGCATTCCTCGTCTACGATTCAAATGAAAGTAAATGCGACACTTCCTTGCAAGGAAATAGCGTTTGCAGATGTCTACGTATCGAAGCAATAGAGTTCAAATGCTTCTTAAAACGAGATATTGCATCTCATATCTATGTTTCATGATAAGATATAATATACATTGCGAAGTGTTATGCATTCCTCGTCTACGATTCAAATGAAAGTAAATGCGACACTTCCTTGCAAGGAAATAGCGTTTGCAGATGTGTACGTATCGTAGCAATAGATTTCTAATGCTTCTTAAAACGCGATATCGCATCTCATTTCTATGTTTCATGGTAAGATATAATATGATTTGCGATGTGTTATGTATTCCTCGCCTACACATCAAATGAATGTAAATGCGACACTTCCTTGCAAGGAAATAGCGTTTGAAGATGTCTACGTATCGAAGCAATAGAGTTTTAATGCTTCTTAAAACGCGATATCGCATCTCATTTCTATGTTTCATGGTAAGATGTAATATGATTTGCGAAGTATCATGTATTCCTCGTCTACACTTCAAATGAATGTGAATGCGACACTTCCTTGCAAGGAAATCGCGTTTGCAGATGTCTACGTATCGAAGCAATAAAGTTGAAATGCTTCTTAAAACGAGATATTGCATCTCATATCTATGTTTCATGATAAGATATAATATTCATTGCGAAGTGTTATGCATTCCTCGTCTACGATTCAAATGAATGTAAATGCGACACTTCCTTGCTAGGAAATAGCGTCTGCAGATGTTTACGTATCGAAGCAATAGAGTTCAAATGCTTCTTAAAACGGGATATTGCATCTCATATCTATGTTTCATGATAAGATATAATATTCATTGCGAAGTGTTATGCATTCCTCGTCTACGATTCAAATGAATGTAAATGCGACACTTCCTTGCAAGGAAATCGCGTTTGCATATGTCTACGTATCGAAGCAATAGGGTTCTAATGCTTCTTAAAACGCGATATAGCATCTCATTTCTATGTTTCATGGTAAGATATAATATTCATTGCGAAGTGTTATGCATTCCTCGTCTACGATTCAAATGAAAGTAAATGCGATACCTCCTTGCAAGGAAATAGCATTTGCAGATATCTACCTATCGTAGCAATAGTGTTCTAATGCTTCATAAAACGCGATATCGCATGTCATTTCTATGTATCATGGTAAGATATAATATTCATTGCGAAGTGTTATGCATTCCTCGTCTACGATTCAAATGAAAGTAAATGCGACACTTCCTTGCAAGGAAACAGCGATTGCAGATGTCTACGTATCGTAGCAATAGAGCTCTTATAATTCTTAAAACGCGATTTCGCATCTCATTTCTATGTTTCATGGTAAGGTATAATATGATTTGCGAAGTGTTATGTATTCCTCGCCTACACTTCAAGTGAATGTAAATGCGACACTTCCTTGCAAGGAAATAGCCTTTGCAGATGTCTACGTATCGTAGCAATAGAGTTCTAATGCTTCATAAAACGCGATATCGCATCTCATTTCTATGTTTCATGGTAAGATATAATATGATTTGCGAAGTGTTATGTATTCCTCGTCTACACCTCAAATGAATGTAAATGCGACACTTCCTTGCAGGGAAATGGCGTTTGCAGATGTCTACGTATCGAGGCAATAGAGTTCAAATGCTTCTTAGAACGAGATATTGCATCTCATATCTATGTTTCATGATAAGATATAATATACATTGCGAAGTGTTATGCATTCCTCGTCTACGATTCAAATGAAAGTAAATGCGACACTTCCTTGCAAGGAAATAGCGTTTGCAGATGTCTACGTATCGAAGCAATAGTGTTCAAATGCTTCTTAAAACGAGATATTGCATCTCATATCTATGTTTCATGATAAGATATAATATACATTGCGAAGTGTTATGCATTCCTCGTCTACGATTCAAATGAAAGTAAATGCGACACTTCCTTGCAAGGAAATAGCGTTTGCAGATGTGTACGTATCGTAGCAATAGATTTCTAATGCTTCTTAAAAGGCGATATCGCATCTCATTTCTATGTTTCATGGTAAGATATAATATGATTTGCGATGTGTTATGTATTCCTCGCCTACACATCAAATGAATGTAAATGCGACACTTCCTTGCAAGGATATAGCGTTTGCAGATGTCTACGCATCGAAGCAATAGAGTTTTAAATGCTTCTTAAAACGCGATTTCGCATCTCATTTCTATGTTTCATGGTAAGATGTAATATGATTTGCGAAGTATCATGTATTCCTCGTCTACACTTCAAATGAATGTGAATGCGACACTTCCTTGCAAAGAAATCGCGTTTGCAGATGTTTACGTATCGTAGCAATAGAGTTCTAATGCTTCATAAAACGCGATATCGCATCTCATTTCTATGTTTCATGGTAAGGTATAATATGATTTGCGAAGTGTTATGTATTCCTCGCCTACACTTCAAGTGAATGTAAATGCGACACTTCCTTGCAAGGAAATAGCCTTTGCAGATGTCTACGTATCGTAGCAATAGAGTTCTAATGCTTCATAAAACGCGATATCGCATCTCATTTCTATGTTTCATGGTAAGATATAATATGATTTGCGAAGTGTTATGTATTCCTCGTCTACACCTCAAATGAATGTAAATGCGACACTTCCTTGCAGGGAAATGGCGTTTGCAGATGTCTACGTATCGAGGCAATAGAGTTCAAATGCTTCTTAGAACGAGATATTGCATCTCATATCTATGTTTCATGATAAGATATAATATACATTGCGAAGTGTTATGCATTCCTCGTCTACGATTCAAATGAAAGTAAATGCGACACTTCCTTGCAAGGAAATAGCGTTTGCAGATGTCTACGTATCGAAGCAATAGTGTTCAAATGCTTCTTAAAACGAGATATTGCATCTCATATCTATGTTTCATGATAAGATATAATATACATTGCGAAGTGTTATGCATTCCTCGTCTACGATTCAAATGAAAGTAAATGCGACACTTCCTTGCAAGGAAATAGCGTTTGCAGATGTCTACGTATCGAAGCAATAGTGTTCAAATGCTTCTTAAAACGAGATATTGCATCTCATATCTATGTTTCATGATAAGATATAATATACATTGCGAAGTGTTATGCATTCCTCGTCTACGACTCAAATGAAAGTAAATGCGACACTTCCTTGCAAGGAAATAGCGTTTGCAGATGTGTACGTATCGTAGCAATAGATTTCTAATGCTTCTTAAAAGGCGATATCGCATCTCATTTCTATGTTTCATGGTAAGATATAATATGATTTGCGATGTGTTATGTATTCCTCGCCTACACATCAAATGAATGTAAATGCGACACTTCCTTGCAAAGATATAGCGTTTGCAGATGTCTACGTATCGAAGCAATAGAGTTTTAATGCTTCTTAAAACGCGATTTCGCATCTCATTTCTATGTTTCATGGTAAGATGTAATATGATTTGCGAAGTATCATGTATTCCTCGTCTACACTTCAAATGAATGTGAATGCGACACTTCCTTGCAAAGAAATCGCGTTTGCAGATGTTTACGTATCGTAGCAATAGAGTTCTAATGCTTCTTAAAACGCGATATTGCATCTCATATCTATGTTTCATGATAAGATACAATATTCATTGCGAAGTGTTATGCATTCCTCGTCTACGATTCAAATGAATGTAAATGCGACACTTCCTTGCTAGGAAATAGCGTCTGCAGATGTTTACGTATCGAAGCAATAGAGTTCAAATGCTTCTTAAAACGAGATATTGCATCTCATATCTATGTTTCATGATAAGATATAATATTCATTGCGAAGTGTTATGCATTCCTCGTCTACGATTCAAATGAATGTAAATGCGACACTTCCTTGCAAGGAAATCGCGTTTGCATATGTCTACGTATCGAAGCAATAGGGTTCTAAAGCTTCTTAAATCGCGATATCGCATCTCATTTCTATGTTTCATGGTAAGATATAATACGATTTGCGAAGTATCACGTATTCCCCGTCTACACTTCAAATGAATGTAAATGCGACACTTCCTTGCAAGGAAATAGCGTTTGCAGATGTTTACGTATCGTAGCAATAGAGTTCTAATGCTTCTTAAAACGCGATATCGCATCACATTTCTATGTTTCATGGTAAGATATAATATGATTTTCGAAGTGTTATGTATTCCTCGTCTACACTTCAAATGAATGTAAATGCGACACTCGCTCGCTAGGAAATAGCGTTTGCAGATGTCTACGTATCGTAGCAATAGTGTTCTAATGCTTCATAAAACGCGATATCGCATGCCATTTCTATGTATCATGGTAAGATATAATATTCATTGCGAAGTGTTATGCATTCCTCGTCTACGATTCAAATGAAAGTAAATGCGACACTTCCTTGCAAGGAAACAGCGATTGCAGATGTCTACGTATCGTAGCAATAGAGCTCTTATAATTCTTAAAACGCGATTTCGCATCTCATTTCTATGTTTCATGGTAAGATACAATATGATTTGCGATGTGTTATGTATTCCTCGCCTACACATCAAATGAATGTAAATGCGACACTTCCTTGCAAGGAAATAGCCTTTGCAGATGTCTACGTATCGAAGCAATAGAGTTTTAATGCTTCTTAAAACGCGATATCGCATCTCATTTCTATGTTTCATGGTAAGATATAATATTCATTGCGAAGTGTTATGCATTCCTCGTCTACGATTCAAATGAAAGTAAATGCGACACTTCCTTGCAAGGAAATAGCGTTTGCAGATGTCTACGTATCGAAGCAATAGAGTTCAAATGCTTCTTAAAACGAGATATTGCATCTCATATCTATGTTTCATGATAAGATATAATATACATTGCGAAGTGTTATGCATTCCTCGTCTACGATTCAAATGAAAGTAAATGCGACACTTCCTTGCAAGGAAATAGCGTTTGCAGATGTCTACGTATCGTAGCAATAGAGTTCTAATGCTTCTTAAAACGCGATATCGCATCTCATTTCTATGATTCATGGTAAGATATAATATGATTTGCGAAGTGTTATGTATTCCTCGTCTACACTTCAAATCAATGTAAATACGACACTTCCTTGCAAGGAAATAGCGTTTACAGATGTCTACCTATCGTAGCAATAGAGTTCTAATGCTTCTTAAAACGCGATATCGCATCTCATTTCTATGTTTCATGGTAAGATATAATATTCATTGCGAAGTGTTATGCATTCCTCGTCTACGATTCAAATGAAAGTAAATGCGATACCTCCTTGCAAGGAAATAGCATTTGCAGATATCTACCTATCGTAGCAATAGTGTTCTAATGCTTCATAAAACGCGATATCGCATGTCATTTCTATGTATCATGGTAAGATATAATATTCATTGCGAAGTGTTATGCATTCCTCGTCTACGATTCAAATGAAAGTAAATGCGACACTTCCTTGCAAGGAAACAGCGATTGCAGATGTCTACGTATCGTAGCAATAGAGCTCTTATAATTCTTAAAACGCGATTTCGCATCTCATTTCTATGTTTCATGGTAAGATACAATATGATTTGCGATGTGTTATGTATTCCTCGCCTACACATCAAATGAATGTAAATGCGACACTTCCTTGCAAGGAAATAGCCTTTGCAGATGTCTACGTATCGAAGCAATAGAGTTTTAATGCTTCTTAAAACGCGATATCGCATCTCATTTCTATGTTTCATGGTAAGATGTAATATGATTTGCGAAGTATCATGTATTCCTCGTCTACACTTCAAATGAATGTGAATGCGACACTTCCTTGCAAAGAAATCGCGTTTGCAGATGTCTACGTATCGAAGCAATAAAGTTGAAATGCTTCTTAAAACGAGATATTGCATCTCATATCTACGTTTCATGATAAGATATAATATTCATTGCGAAGTGTTATGCATTCCTCGTCTACGATTCAAATGAATGTAAATGCGACACTTCCTTGCTAGGAAATAGCGTCTGCAGATGTTTACGTTTCGAAGCAATAGAGTTCAAATGCTTCTTAAAACGAGATATTGCATCTCATATCTATGTTTCATGATAAGATATAATATTCATTGCGAAGTGTTATGCATTCCTCGTCTACGATTCAAATGAATGTAAATGCGACACTTCCTAGCAAGGAAATCGCGTTTGCAGATGTCTACGTATCGAAGCAATAGTGTTCTAAAGCTTCTTAAATCGCGATATCGCATCTCATTTCTATGTTTCATGGTAAGATATAATATGATTTGCGAAGCATCACGTATTCCCCGTCTACACTTCAAATGAATGTAAATACGACACTTCCTTGCAAGGAAATAGCGTTTGCAGATGTCTACGTATCGTAGCAATAGAGTTCTAATGCTTCTTAAAACGCGATATCGCATCTCATTTCCATGTTTCATGGTAAGATATAATATGATTTGCGAAGTGTTATGTATTCCTCGTCTACACTTCAAATGAATGTAAATGCGACACTCGCTCGCTAGGAAATAGCGTTTGCAGATGTCTACGTATCGTAGCAATAGAGTTCTAATGCTTCTTAAAACGCGATATCGCATCTCCTTTCTATGTTTCATGGTAAGATATAATATGATTTGCGAAGTGTTATGTATTCCTCGTCTACGCTTCAAATGAATGTAAATGCGACACTTCCTTGCAAGGAAATAGCGTTTGCAGATGTCTACGTATCGAAGCAATAGTGTTCAAATGCTTCTTAAAACGCGATATCGCATCTCATTTCTATGTTTCATGGTAAGATATAACATGATTTGCGAAGTGTTATGTATACCTCGTCTACACTTCAAATGAATGTGAATGCGATACTTCCTCGCTAGGAAATAGCGTTTGCAGATGTCTACGTATCGTAGCAATAGATTTCTAATGCTTCTTAAAACGGCGATATCGCATCTCATTTCTATGTTTCATGGTAAGATATAATATGATTTGCGAAGTGTTATGTATTCCTCGTCTACACTTCAAATGAATGTAAATGCGACACTTCCTTGCAAGGAAATAGCAATTGCAGATAACTACCTATCGTAGCATTAGAGTTCCAATGCTTCTTAAAACGCGATATCGCATCTCATTTCTATGTTTCATGGTAAGATGTAATATGATTTGCGAAGTGTTATGTATTCCTCGTCTACACTTCAAATGAATGTAAATGCGACGCTTCCTTGCATGGAAATAGCGTTTGCAGATGTCTACGTATCGAAGCAATAGAGTTCAAATGCTTCTTAAAACGAGATACTGCATCTCATATCTATGTTTCATGATAAGATATAATATTCATTGCGAAGTGTTATGCATTCCTCGCCTACGATTCAAATGAATGTAAATGCGACACTTCCTTGCAAGGAAATAGCGTTTGCAGATGTCTACGTATCGTAGCAATAGAGTTCTTATGATTCTTAAAACGCGATATCGCATCTCATTTCTATGTTTCATGGTAAGGTATAATATGATTTGCGAAGTGTAATGTATTCCTCGTCTACACTTCAAATGAATGTGAATGCGATACTTCCTCGCTAGGAAATAGCGTTTGCAGATGTCTACGTATCGTAGCAATAGCTTTCTAATGCTTCTTAAAACGCGATATCGCATCTCATTTCTATGTTTCATGGTAAGATATAACATGATTTGCGAAGTGTCATGTATTCCTCGTCTACACTTCAAATGAATGTGAATGCGATACTTCCCCACTAGGACATAGCGTTTGCAGATGTCTACGTATCGTAGCAGTAGCTTTCTAATGCTTCTTAAAACGCGATATCGCATCTCATTTCTTTGTTTCATGGTAAGATATAAGATGATTTGCTAAGTGTCATGTATTCCTCGTCTACACTTCAAATGAATGTAAATGCGACACTTCCTTGTTAGGAAATAGCGTCTGCAGATGTCTGGGTATCGTAGCAATAGAGTTCTAATGCTTCTTAAAACGCGATATCGCATCTCATTTCTACGTTTCATGGTAAGATGTATTATGATTTGCGAAGTGTTATGCATTCCTCGTCTACGATTCAAATGAATGTAAATGCGACACTTCCTTGCAAGGAAATAGCGTTTGCAGATGTCTACGTATCGTAGCAATAGAGTTCTTATGATTCTTAAAAGGCGATATCGCATCTCATTTCTATGTTTCATGGTAAGGTATAATATGATTTGCGAAGTGTTATGTATTCCTCGTCTACACTTCAAATGAATGTGAATGCGACACTTCCTCGCTAGGAAATAGCGTTAGCAGATGTCTACGTATCGTAGCAATAGCTTTCTAATGCTTCTTAAAACTCGATATCGCATCTCATTTCTATGTTTCATGGTAAGATATAATATGATTTGCGAAGTGTTATGTATTCCTCGTCTACGCCTCAAATGAATGTAAATGCGACACTTCCTTGCATGGAAATAGCGTTTGCAGATGTCTACGTATCGTAACAATACAGTTCTTATGATTCTTGAAACGCGATATCGCATCTCATTTCTATGTTTCATGGTAAGATATAATATGATTTGCGAAGTGTTATGTTTTCCTCGTCTACACTTCAAATGAATGTGAATGCGATACTTCCTCGCTAGGAAATAGCGTTTGCAGATGTCTACGTATCGTAGCAATAGCTTTCTAATGCTTCCTAAAACGCGATATCGCATCTCATTTCTATGTTTCATGGTAAGATATAACATGATTTGCGAAGTGTCATGTATTCCTCGTCTACACTTCACATGAATGTGAATGCGATACTTCCCCACTAGGAAATAGCGTTTGCAGATGTCTACGTATCGTAGCAATAGCTTTCCAATGCTTCTTAAAACGCGATATCGCATCTCATTTCTACGTTTCATGGTAAGATATAAGATGATTTGCCAAGTGTCATGTATTCCTCGTCCACGCATCAAATGAATGTAAATGCGACACTTCCTTGCGAGGAAATAGCGCTTGCAGATGTCTACGTATCGTAGCAATGGATTTCTGATGCGTCTTAGAACGCGATATCGCATCTCATTTCTATGTTTCATGGTAAGATATAATATGATTTGCGAAGTGTCATGTATTCCTCGTCTACACTTCAAATGAATGTAAATGCTACACATACTTGCAAGGAAATAGCGTTTGCAGATGTCTACGTATCGAAGCAATAGTGTTCCAATGCTTCTTAAAACGCGATATCGCATGTCATTTCTATGTTTCATGGTAAGATATAATATGATTTGCGAAGTATCATGTATTCCTCGTCTACACTTCAAATGAATGTAAATGCGACACTTCCTTGCTAGGAAATAGCGTCTGCAGATGTCTAAGTATCGTAGCAATAGAGTTCTAATGCTTCTTAAAACGCGATATCGCATCTCATTTCTATGTTTCATGGTAAGATATAATATGATTTGCGAAGTGTTATGTATTCTTCGTCTACACTTCAAATGAATGTGAATGCGACACTTCCTTGCAAGGAAATAGCGTTTGCAGATGTCTACGTATCGAAGCAATAAAGTTGAAATGCTTCTTAAAACGAGATATTGCATCTCATATCTACGTTTCATGATAAGATATAATATTCATTGCGAAGTGTTATGCATTCCTCGTCTACGATTCAAATGAATGTAAATGCGACACTTCCTTGCTAGGAAATAGCGTCTGCAGATGTTTACGTTTCGAAGCAATAGAGTTCAAATGCTTCTTAAAACGAGATATTGCATCTCATATCTATGTTTCATGATAAGATATAATATTCATTGCGAAGTGTTATGCATTCCTCGTCTACGATTCAAATGAATGTAAATGCGACACTTCCTAGCAAGGAAATCGCGTTTGCAGATGTCTACGTATCGAAGCAATAGTGTTCTAAAGCTTCTTAAATCGCGATATCGCATCTCATTTCTATGTTTCATGGTAAGATATAATATGATTTGCGAAGCATCACGTATTCCCCGTCTACACTTCAAATGAATGTAAATACGACACTTCCTTGCAAGGAAATAGCGTTTGCAGATGTCTACGTATCGTAGCAATAGAGTTCTAATGCTTCTTAAAACGCGATATCGCATCTCATTTCCATGTTTCATGGTAAGATATAATATGATTTGCGAAGTGTTATGTATTCCTCGTCTACACTTCAAATGAATGTAAATGCGACACTCGCTCGCTAGGAAATAGCGTTTGCAGATGTCTACGTATCGTAGCAATAGAGTTCTAATGCTTCTTAAAACGCGATATCGCATCTCCTTTCTATGTTTCATGGTAAGATATAATATGATTTGCGAAGTGTTATGTATTCCTCGTCTACGCTTCAAATGAATGTAAATGCGACACTTCCTTGCAAGGAAATAGCGTTTGCAGATGTCTACGTATCGAAGCAATAGTGTTCAAATGCTTCTTAAAACGCGATATCGCATCTCATTTCTATGTTTCATGGTAAGATATAACATGATTTGCGAAGTGTTATGTATACCTCGTCTACACTTCAAATGAATGTGAATGCGATACTTCCTCGCTAGGAAATAGCGTTTGCAGATGTCTACGTATCGTAGCAATAGATTTCTAATGCTTCTTAAAACGGCGATATCGCATCTCATTTCTATGTTTCATGGTAAGACATAATATGATTTGCGAAGTGTTATGTATTCCTCGTCTACACTTCAAATGAATGTAAATGCGACACTTCCTTGCAAGGAAATAGCAATTGCAGATATCTACCTATCGTAGCATTAGAGTTCCAATGCTTCTTAAAACGCGATATCGCATCTCATTTCTATGTTTCATGGTAAGATGTAATATGATTTGCGAAGTGTTATGTATTCCTCGTCTACACTTCAAATGAATGTAAATGCGACGCTTCCTTGCATGGAAATAGCGTTTGCAGATGTCTACGTATCGAAGCAATAGAGTTCAAATGCTTCTTAAAACGAGATACTGCATCTCATATCTATGTTTCATGATAAGATATAATATTCATTGCGAAGTGTTATGCATTCCTCGCCTACGATTCAAATGAATGTAAATGCGACACTTCCTTGCAAGGAAATAGCGTTTGCAGATGTCTACGTATCGTAGCAATAGAGTTCTTATGATTCTTAAAACGCGATATCGCATCTCATTTCTATGTTTCATGGTAAGGTATAATATGATTTGCGAAGTGTAATGTATTACTCGTCTACACTTCAAATGAATGTGAATGCGATACTTCCTCGCTAGGAAATAGCGTTTGCAGATGTCTACGTATCGTAGCAATAGCTTTCTAATGCTTCTTAAAACGCGATATCGCATCTCATTTCTATGTTTCATGGTAAGATATAACATGATTTGCGAAGTGTCATGTATTCCTCGTCTACACTTCAAATGAATGTGAATGCGATACTTCCCCACTAGGACATAGCGTTTGCAGATGTCTACGTATCGTAGCAGTAGCTTTCTAATGCTTCTTAAAACGCGATATCGCATCTCATTTCTTTGTTTCATGGTAAGATATAAGATGATTTGCTAAGTGTCATGTATTCCTCGTCTACACTTCAAATGAATGTAAATGCGACACTTCCTTGTTAGGAAATAGCGTCTGCAGATGTCTGGGTATCGTAGCAATAGAGTTCTAATGCTTCTTAAAGCGCGATATCGCATCTCATTTCTACGTTTCATGGTAAGATGTATTATGATTTGCGAAGTGTTATGCATTCCTCGTCTACGATTCAAATGAATGTAAATGCGACACTTCCTTGCAAGGAAATAGCGTTTGCAGATGTCTACGTATCGTAGCAATAGAGTTCTTATGATTCTTAAAAGGCGATATCGCATCTCATTTCTATGTTTCATGGTAAGGTATAATATGATTTGCGAAGTGCTATGTATTCCTCGTCTACACTTCAAATGAATGTGAATGCGACACTTCCTCGCTAGGAAATAGCGTTAGCAGATGTCTACGTATCGTAGCAATAGCTTTCTAATGCTTCTTAAAACTCGATATCGCATCTCATTTCTATGTTTCATGGTAAGATATAATATGATTTGCGAAGTGTTATGTATTCCTCGTCTACGCCTCAAATGAATGTAAATGCGACACTTCCTTGCATGGAAATAGCGTTTGCAGATGTCTACGTATCGTAACAATACAGTTCTTATGATTCTTGAAACGCGATATCGCATCTCATTTCTATGTTTCATGGTAAGATATAATATGATTTGCGAAGTGTTATGTTTTCCTCGTCTACACTTCAAATGAATGTAAATACGACACTTCCTTGCAAGGAAATAGCGTTTGCAAATATCTGCCTATCGTAGCAATAGTGTTCTAATGCTTCTTAAAACGCGATATCGTATCTCATTTCTATGTTTCATGGTAAGATGTAATATGATTCGCGAAGTGTTATGTATTCCACGTTTACACTTCAAATGAATGTAAATGCGACGCTTCCTTGCAAGGAAATAGCGTTTGCAGACGTCTACGTATCGAAGCAATAGAGTTCAAATGCTTCTTAAAACGAGATACTGCATCTCATATCTGTGTTTCATGATAAGATATAATTTTCATTGCGAAGTGTTATGCATTCCTCGGCTACGATTCAAATGAATGTAAATGCGACACTTCCTTGCAAGGAAATAGCGTTTGCAGATGTCTACGTATCGTAGCAATAGAGTTCTTATGATTCTTAAAACGCGATATCGCATCTCATTTCTATGTTTCATGGTAAGGTATAATATGATTAGCGAAGTGTTATGTATTTCCCGTCTACACTTCAAATGAATGTGAATGCGACACTTCCGCGCTAGGAAATAGCGTCTGCAGATGTCTAGGTATCGTAGTAATAGATTTCTAATGCTTCTTAAAACGAGATATTGCATCTCATATCTATGTTTCATGATAAGATATAATATTCATTGCGACGTGTTATGCATTCCTCGTCCACGATTCAAATGAAAGTAAATGCGACACTTCCTTGCAAGGAAATAGCGTTTACAGATGTCTACGTATCGTAGCAATAGAGTTCATATGATTCTTAAAACGCGATATCGCATCTCAATTCTATGTTTCATGGTAAGATATAACATGATTTGCGAAGTGTTATGTATTCCTCGTCTACACTTCAAATGAATGTGAATGCGATACTTCCTCGCTAGGAAATAGCGTTTGCAGATGTCTACGTATCGTAGCAATAGCTTTCTAATGCTTCCTAAAACGCGATATCGCATCTCATTTCTATGTTTCATGGTAAGATATAATATGATTTGCGAAGTGTTATGTTTTCCTCGTCTACACTTCAAATGAATGTAAATACGACACTTCCTTGCAAGGAAATAGCGTTTGCAAATATCTGCCTATCGTAGCAATAGTGTTCTAATGCTTCTTAAAACGCGATATCGCATCTCATTTCTATGTTTCATGGTAAGATGTAATATGATTCGCGAAGTGTTGTGTATTCCTCGTTTACACTTCAAATGAATGTAAATGCGACGCTTCCTTGCAAGGAAATAGCGTTTGCAGATGTGTACGTATCGAAGCAATAGAGTTCAAATGCTTCTTAAAACGAGATACTGCATCTCATATCTATGTTTCATGATAAGATATAATATTCATTGCGAAGTGTTGTGCATTCCTCGTCTACGATTCAAATGAATGTAAATGCGACACTTCCTTGCAAGGAAATAGCGTTTGCAGAGGTCTACGTATCGTAGCAATACAGTTCTTATGATTCTTAATATGCGATATCGCATCTCATTTCTATGTTTCATGGTAAGGTATAATATGATTAGCGAAGTGTTATGTATTCCTCGTCTACACTTCATATGAATGTGAATGCGACACTTCCTCGCTAGGAAATAGCGTCTGCAGATGTCTAGGTATCGTAGTAATAGATTTCTAATGCTTCTTAAAACGAGATATTGCATCTCATATCTATGTTTCATGATAAGATATAATATACATTGCGACGTGTTATGCATTCCTCGTCCACGATTCAAATGAAAGTAAATGCGACACTTCCTTGCAAGGAAATAGCGTTTACAGATGTCTACATATCGTAGCAATAGAGTTCATATGATTCTTAAAACGCGATATCGCATCTCATTTCTATGTTTCATGGTAAGATATAACATGATTTGCGAAGTGTCATGTATTCCTCGTCTACACTTCAAATGAAGGTAAATGCGACACTTCCTTGCAAGGAAATAGCGTTTGCAGATGTCTACGTATCGAAGCAATAGAGTTCAAATGCTTCTTAAAACGCGATATCGCATCTCATTTCTATGTTTCATGGTAAGGTATAATATGATTAGCGAAGTGTTATGTATTCCTCGTCTACACTTCATATGAATGTGAATGCGACACTTCCTCGCTAGGAAATAGCGTCTGCAGATGTCTAGGTATCGTAGTAATAGATTTCTAATGCTTCTTAAAACGAGATATTGCATCTCATTTCTATGTTTCATGGTAAGATATAATATGATTTGCGAAGTATCATGTATTCCTCGTCTACACTTCAAATGAATTTAAATGCGACACTTTCTTGCAAGGAAATAGCGTTTGCAGATGTCTACCTATCGTAGCAATAGAGTTCTAATGCTTCTTAAAACGCGATATCGTATCTCATTTCTATGTTTCATGGTAAGATATAATATTCATTGCGAAGTGTTATGCATTCCTCGTCTACGATTCAAACGAAAGTAAATGCGATACTTCCTTGCAAGGAAATAGCATTTGCAGATGTCTACCTATCGTAGCAATAGTGTTCTAATGCTTCTTAAAACGCGATATCGCATCTCATTTCTATGTATCATGGTAAGATATAATATTCATTGCGAAGTGTTATGCATTCCTCGTCTACACTTCAAATGAATGTAAATGCGACACTTCCTTGCAAGGAAATAGCGTTTGCAGATGTCCACGTATCGTAGCAATAGAGTTCTAATGCTTCTTAAAACGCGATATCGCATCTCATTTCTATGTTACATGGTAAGATATAATATGATTTGCGAAGTCTCATGTATTCCTCGTCTACACTTCAAATGAATGTAAATGCGACACTTCCTTGCAAGGAAATAGCGTTTGCAGATGTCTACGTATCGAAGCAATAGAGTTCAAATGCTTCCTAAAACGAGATATTGCAT
The DNA here is from genome assembly GCF_050948175.1 of Xylocopa sonorina. NCBI lineage: Eukaryota > Metazoa > Arthropoda > Insecta > Hymenoptera > Apidae > Xylocopa > Xylocopa sonorina. The sequence continues at coordinate 228,712 of NW_027490210.1, read as the reverse complement.
CTCATATATATGTTTCATGATAGGATATAATATGATTTGCGAAGTATCACTTATTCCCCGTCTACACTTCAAATGAATGTAAATGCGACACTTCCTTGCAAGGAAATAGCGTTTGCAGATGTCTACGTATCGAAGCAATAGAGTTCAAATGCTTCTTAAAACGAGATATTGCATCTCATATCTATGTTTCATGATAAGATATAATATACATTGCGAAGTGTTATGCATTCCTCGTCTACGATTCAAATGAAAGTAAATGCGACACTTCCTTGCAAGGAAATAGCGTTTGCTGATGTCTACGTATCGCAGCAATAGATTTCTAATGCTTCTTAAAACGCGATATCGCATCTCATTTCTATGTCTCATGGTAAGATATAATATGATTTGCGAAGTGTTATGTATTCCTCGTCTACACCTCAAATGAATGTAAATGCGACACTTCCTTGCAGGAAAATAGCGTTTGCAGATGTCTACGTAACGAAGCAATAGAGTTCAAATGCTTCTTAAAACGAGATATTGCATCTCATATCTATGTTTCATGATAAGATATAATATTCATTGCGAAGTGTTATGCTTTCCTCGTCCACACATCAAATGAATGTAAATGCGACACTTCCTTGCAAGGAAAGAGCGTTTGCAAATGTCTACGTATCGTAGCAATAGAGTTCTAATGCTTCTTAAAACGCGATATCGCATCTCATTTATATGTTTCATGGTAAGATATAATATGATTTGCGAAGTGTTATGCATTCCTCGTCTACGATTCAAATGAACGTAAATGCGACACTTCCTTCCAAGGAAATAGCGTTTGCAGATGTCTACGTATCGTAACAATAGAATACTTATGATTCTTAAAACGCGATATCGCATCTCATTTCTATGATTCATGGTAAGATATAATATGATTTGCGAAGTGTTATGTATTCCTCGTCTACACTTCAAATCAATGTAAATACGACACTTCCTTGCAAGGAAGTTGCGTTTGCAGATGTCTACCTGTCGTAGCAATAGAGTTGTAATGCTTCTTAATACGCGATATCGCATCTCCTTTTTATGTCTCATGATAGGATATAATATTCATTGCGGATTGTCATGTATTCTCGTCTACACTTCAAAAGAATGTAAAGGCGACACTTCCTTGCAAGGAAATAGCGTTTGCAGATGTCTACGTATCGAAGCAATAGAGTTCTAATGCTTCTTAAAACGCGATATCGCATCTCATTTCTATGTTTCATGGTAAGATATAATATGATTTGCGAAGTGTTATGTATTCCTCGTCTACACTTCAAATGAATGTAAATGCGACACTTCCTTGCAAGGAAGTGGCGTTTGCAGATGTCTACGTATCGTAGCAATGGATTTCTGATGCTTCTTAGAACGCGATATCGCATCTCATTTCTATGTTTCATGGTAAGATATAATATGATTTGCGAAGTGTTATGTATTCCTCGTCTACACTTCAAATGAATGTGAATGCGACACTTCCTTGCAAGGAAATAGCGTTTGCAGATGTCTACGTATCGAAGCAATAGAGTTGAAATGCTTCTTAAAACGAGATATTGCATCTCATATCTATGTTTCATGATAAGATATAATATTCATTGCGAAGTGTTATGTATTCCTCGTCTACACATCAAATGAATGTAAATGCGACACTTCCTTGCAAGGAAATAGCGTTTGCAGATGTCTACGTATCGAAGCAATAGAGTTGAAATGCTTCTTAAAACGAGATATTGCATCTCATATCTATGCTTCATGATAAGATATAATATTCATTGCGAAGTGTTATGTATTCCTCGTCTACACATCAAATGAATGTAAATGCGACACTTCCTTGCAAGGAAATAGCGTTTGCAGATGTCTACGTATCACAGCAATAGAGTTCTTGTGATTCTTAGAACGCGATATCGCATCTCATTTCTATGTTTCATGGTAAGATATAATATGATTTGCGAAGTATCACTTATTCCCCGTCTACACTTCAAATGAATGTAAATGCGACACTTCCTTGCAAGGAAATAGCGTTTGCAGATGTCTACGTATCGAAGCAATAGAGTTCAAATGCTTCTTAAAACGAGATATTGCATCTCATATCTATGTTTCATGATAAGATATAATATACATTGCGAAGTGTTATGCATTCCTCGTCTACGATTCAAATGAAAGTAAATGCGACACTTCCTTGCAAGGAAATAGCGTTTGCTGATGTCTACGTATCGCAGCAATAGATTTCTAATGCTTCTTAAAACGCGATATCGCATCTCATTTCTATGTCTCATGGTAAGATATAATATGATTTGCGAAGCGTTATGTATTCCTCGTCTACACCTCAAATGAATGTAAATGCGACACTTCCTTGCAAGGAAATAGCGTTTGCAGATGTCTACGTATCGAAGCAATAGAGTTGAAATGCTTCTTAAAACGAGATATTGCATCTCATATCTATGTTTCATGATAAGATATAATATTCATTGCGAAGTGTTATGTATTCCTCGTCTACACATCAAATGAATGTAAATGCGACACTTCCTTGCAAGGAAATAGCGTTTGCAGATGTCTACGTATCACAGCAATAGAGTTCTTGTGATTCTTAGAACGCGATATCGCATCTCATTTCTATGTTTCATGGTAAGATATAATATGATTTGCGAAGTGTCATGTATTCCTCGTCTACACTTCAAATGAATGTAAATGCGACACTTCCTAGTAAGGAAATAGCGTCTGCAGATGTCTAGGTATCGTAGCAATAGAGTTCTAATGCTTCATAAAACGCGATATCGCTTCTCATTTCTATGTTTCATGGTAAGATATAACATGATTTGCGAAGTGTTATGCATTCCTCGTCTACGATTCAAATGAATGTAAATGCGACACTTCCTTGCAAGGAAGTAGCGTTTGCAGATGTCTACGTATCACAGCAATAGAGTTCTTGTGATTCTTAGAACGCGATATCGCATCTCATTTCTATGTTTCATGGTAAGATATAATATGATTTGCGAAGTGTCATCTATTCCTCGTCTACACTTCAAATGAATGTAAATGCGACACTTCCTTGCCAAGGAATAGCGTTTGCAGATGTCTACGTATCGTAGGGATAGAGTTCTAATGCTTCTTAAAACGCGATATCGCATCTCATTTCTATGTTTCATGGTAAGATATAATATGATTTGCGAAGTGTCATGTATTCCTCGTCTACACTTCAAATGAATGTAAATGCGACACTTCCTTGTAAGGAAATAGCGTTTGCAGATGTCTACCTATCGTAGCAATAGAGTTCTAATGCTTCTTAAAACGCGATATCGCATCTCATTTCTATGTTTCATGGTAAGATATAATAAGATTTGCGAAGTATCATGTATTCCTCGTCTACAGTTCAAATGAATGTGAATGCGACACTTCCTCGCTAGGAAATAGCGTTTGCAGATGTCTACGTGTCGTAGCAATAGATTTGCAATGCTTCTTAAAACGCGATATTGCATCTGATATCTATGTTTCATGGTAAGATATAATATGATTTGCGAAGTGTTATGTATTCCTCTTCTACACTTCAAATGAATGTAAATGCGACACTTCCTTGCAAGGAAATAGCGTTTGCAGATGTCTACGTATCGTAGGGATAGAGTTCTAATGCTTCTTAAAACGACATATCGCACCTCATTTCTATGTTTCACGATAAGATATAATATTCATTGCGAAGTCTTATGCATTCCTCGTCTACGATTCAAATGGATGAAAATGCGACACTTCCTTGCTAGGAAATAGCGTTTGCAGATGTCTACGTATCGAAGCAATAGTGTTCAAATGCTTCTTAAAACAAGATATCGCAACTCATTTCTATGTTTCATGATAAGATGTAATATTCATTGCGAAGTGTTATGTATTCCTCGCCTACACTTCAAATGAATGTAAATGCGACACTTCCTTGCTAGAAAATAGCGTTTGCAGATGTCTACGTATCGAAGCAATAGAGTTCAAATGCTTCTAAAAACGAGATATTGCATCTCATATCTATGTTTCATGATAAGATATAATATTCATTGCGAAGTGTTATGCATTCCTCGTCTACGATTCAAATGAATGTAAATGCGACACTTCCTTGCAAGGAAATGGCGTTTGCAGATGTCTACGTATAGTAGCATTGAATTTCTGATGCTTCTTAGAACGCGATATCGAATCTCATTTCTATGTTTCATGGTAAGATATAATATGATTTGCGAAGTGTTATGTATTCCTCGTCTACACTTCAAATGAATGTAAATGCGACACTTCCTTGTAAGGAAATAGCGTCTGCAGATTTCTAGGTATCGTAGCAATAGAGTTCTAATGCTTCATAAAACGCGATATCGCTTCTCATTTCTATGTTTCATGGTAAGATATAACATGATTTGCGAAGTGTTATGCATTCCTCGTCTACGATTCAAATGAATGTAAATGCGACACTTCCTTGCAGGGAAGTAGCGTTTGCAGATGTCTACGTATCACAGCAATAGAGTTCTTGTGATTCTTAGAACGCGATATCGCATCTCATTTCTATGTTTCATGGTAAGATATAATATGATTTGCGAAGTGTCATCTATTCCTCGTCTACACTTCAAATGAATGTAAATGCGACACTTCCTTGCAAGGAAATAGCGTTTGCAGATGTCAACGTATCGTAGGGATAGAGTTCTAATGCTTCTTAAAACGCGATATCGCATCTCATTTCTATGTTTCATGGTAAGATATAATATGATTTGCGAAGTGTCATGTATTCCTCGTCTACACTTCAAATGAATGTGAATGCGACATTTCCTTGCAAGGAAATAGCGTTTGCAGATGTCTACGTATCGTAGGGATAGAGTTCTAATGCTTCTTAAAACGCGATATCGCATCTCATTTCTATGTTTCATGGTAAGATATAATATGATTTGCGAAGTATCTTGTATTCCTCTTCTACACTTCAAATGAATGTAAATGCAACACTTCCTCGCTAGGAAATAGCGTTTGCAGATGTCTGCGTATCGTAGCAATAGATTTCTAACGCTTCTTAAAACGCGAAATCGCATCTCATTTCTATGTTTCATGTTAAGATATAATATGATTTGCGAAGTGTTATGTATTCCTCGTCTACACTTCAAATGAATGTAAATGCGACACTTCCTTGTAAGGAAATAGCGTTTGCAGATGTCTACCTATCGTAGCAATAGAGTTCTAATGCTTCTTAAAACGCGATATCGCACCTCATTTCTATGTTTCATGGTAAGATATAATATGATTTGCGAAGTGTTATGTATCCCTCGTCTACACTTCAAATGAATGTGAATGCGACACTTCCTCGTTAGGAAATAGCGTCTGCAGATGTCTAGATATCGTAGCAATAGAGTTCTAATGCTTCTTAAAACGCGATATCGCATCTCATTTCTATGTTTCATGGTAAGATATAATATTCATTGCGAAGTGTCATGTATTCCTCGTCTACACTTTAAATGAATGTGATTGCGACACTACCTCGCTAGGAAATAGCGTTTGCAGATGTCTAGGTATCGTAGCAATAGAGTTCTAATGCTTCATAAAACGCGATATCGCTTCTCATTTCTATGTTTCATGGTAAGATATAACATGATTTGCGAAGTGTAGTGTATTCCTCGTCTAAACTTCAAATGAATGTAAATTCGACACTTCCTTGCAAGGAAATAGCGTTTGCAGATGTCTACGTATCGAAGCAATAGAGTTCAAATGCTTCTTAAAACGAGATATTGCATTTCATATCTATGTTTCATGATAAGATATAATATTCATTGCGAAGTGTTATGCATTCCCCGTCTACGATTCAATTGAATGTAAGTGCGACACTTCCTTGCAAGGAAATAGCGTTTGCAGATGTCTACGTATCACAGCAATAGAGTTCTTGTGATTCTTAGAACGCGATATCGCATCACATTTCTATGTTTCATGGTAAGATATAATATGATTTGCGAAGTGTCATCTATTCCTCGTCTACACTTCAAATGAATGTAAATGCGACACTTCCTTGCAAGGAAATAGCGTTTGCAGATGTCTACGTATCGTAGGGATAGAGTTCTAATGCTTCTTAAAACGCGATATCGCATCTCATTTCTATGTATCATGGTAAGATATAATATGATTTGCGAAGTGTCATGTATTCCTCGTCTACACTTCAAGTGAATGTGAATGCGACACTTCCTCGCTAGGAAAAAGCGTTTGCAGATGTCTACGTGTCGCAGCAATAGATTTCCAATGCTTCTCAAAACGCGATATCGCATCTGATTTCTATATTTCATGGTAAGATATAATATGATTTGCGAAGTGTTATGTATTCCTCTTCTACACTTCAAATGAATGTAAATGCGACACTTCCTTGCAAGGAAATAGCGTTTGCAGATGTCTACGTATCGAAGCAATAGTGTTCAAATGCTTCTTAAAACAAGATATCGCAACTCATTTCTATGTTTCATGATAAGATGTAATATTCATTGCGAAGTGTTATGTATTCCTCGTTTACACTTCAAATGAATGTGAATGCGACACTTCCTCGCTAGGAAATAGCGTCTGCAGATGTCTAGGTATCGTAGCAATAGAGATCTAATGCTTCATAAAACGCGATATCGCTTCTCATTTCTATGTTTCATGGTAAGATATAACATGATTTGCGAAGTGTTATGTATTCCTCGTCTACACATCAAATGAATGTAAATGCGACACTTCCTCGCTAGGAAATAGCGTCTGCAGATGTCTAGATATCGTAGCAATAGAGTTCTAATGCTTCTTAAAACGCGATATCGCATCTCATTTCTATGTTTCATGGTAAGATATAATATGATTTGCGAAGTGTCATGTATTCCTCGTCTGCATTCCAAATGAATGCGAATGCGACATTTCCTTGCAAGGAAATAGCGTTTGCAGATGTCTACGTATCGTAGCAATGGATTTCTAATGCTTCTTAAAACGCGATATCGCATCTCATTTCTATGTTTCATGGTAAGATATAGTATGATTTGCGAAGTGTCATCTATTCCTCGTCTACACTTCAAATGAATGTAAATGCGACACTTCCTTGCAAGGAAATAGCGTTTGCAGATGTCTACGTATCGTAGCAATAGAGTTCTTATGATTCTTAAAACGCGATATCGCATCTCATTTCTGTGTTTCATGCTAAGATATAATAAGATTTGCGAAGTGTCATGTATTCCTCGTCTACACTTCAAATGAATGTGATTGCGACACTTCCTCGCTAGGAAATAGCGTTTGCAGATGTCTAGGTATCGTAGCAATAGAGTTCTAATGCTTCTTAAAACGCGAAATCGCATCTCATTTCTATGTTTCATGGTAAGATATAATATGATTTGCGAAGTGTAGTGTATTCCTCGGCTAAACTTCAAATGAATGTAAATTCGACACTACCTTGCTAGGAAATAACGTCTGCAGATGTCTAGGTATCGTAGCAATAGAGTTCTAGTGCTTCTTAAAACGCGATATCGCATCTCATTTCTATGTTTCATGGTAAAATATAATATGATTTGCGAAGTGTTATGTATTCCTCGTCTACACTTCAAATGAATGTAAATGAGACACTTCCTTGCTAGGAAATAGCGTTTGCAGATGTCTACGTATCGTAGCAATAGAGATCTTATGATTCTTAAAACGCGATATCGCATCTCATTTCTATGTTTCATGGTAAGATATAATATGATTTGCGAAGTGTCATCTATTCCTCGTCTACACTTCAAATGAATGTAAATGCGACACTTCCTTGCAAGGAAATAGCGTTTGCAGATGTCCACGTATCGTAGGGATAGAGTTCTAATGCTTCTTAAAACGCGATATCGCATCTCATTTCTATGTTTCATGGTAAGATATAATATGATTTGCGAAGTATCATGTATTCCTCGTCTACACTTCAAATGAATGTAAATGCAACACTTCCTCGCTAGGAAATAGCGTTTGCAGATGTCTACGTATCGTAGCAATAGATTTCTAATGCCTCTTAAAACAAGATATCGCAACTCATTTCTATGTTTCATGATAAGATGTAATATTCATTGCGAAGTGTTATGTATTCCTCGCCTACACTTCAAATGAATGTAAATGCGACACTTCCTTGCTAGGAAATAGCGTTTGCAGATGTCTACGTATTGAAGCAATAGAGTTCAAATGCTTCTTAAAACGAGATATTGCATCTCATATCTATGTTTCATGATAAGATATAATATTCATTGCGAAGTGTTATGCATTTCTCGTCTACGATTCAAATGAATGTAAATGCGACACTTCCTTGCAAGGAAATAGCGTTTGCAGATGTATAGGTATCCTAGCAATAGAGTTCTAGTGCTTCTCAAAACGCGATGTCGCATTTCATTTCTATGTTTCGTGATAAGATATAATATTCATTGTGGAGTGTTATGTATACCTCGCATTCACTTCAAAAGAATGTAATTGCGACACTTCCCTGCTAGGAAGTGGAGTTTGCTTATGTCTACGTATCCAAGCAATAGGTTTCTAATGCTTCTCAAAACACGATGTCGCATCTCATTTCTATGTTTCATGATCAGATATAATATTCATTGCGAAGTGTCATGTATACCTCGTGCTCACTTCAAAAGGTTGTAAATGCGACACTTCCTTGCTAGGAAATAGCGTTTCCAGATGACTACGTGTCGAAACAATAGAGATCCAGTGATTCTTAAAACGCGATATCACATCTCACTTCTATGTTTCATTATAAGATATATTATTCATTACGGAGTGTTATGTATATCTCGTATTCACGTCAAAGAATGTAAATGCAACCCTTCCATGCTAGGGAATAACACTTGCAGATGTTTACGTATCGTAGCAATAGAGTTCTAATGCTTCTGAAAATGAGAAGTCGCATCTCATTTCTATGTTTCTTGATTAGGTATAATATTCATTGCGAAGTGTCATTTATACCTCGTACTCACTTCAAAAGTTGTAAATCCGGCACTTCCTTGATAGGAAATAGCGTTTCCAGATGACTACGTGTCGAAACAATAGAGATCCAATGATTCTTAAAACGCGATATCACATCTCACTTCTATGTTTAATTAAAAGATATATTATTCGTTATGGAGTGTTATGTATACCTCGTATTCACGTCACAAGAATGTGAATGCGACCCTTCCACGCTAGGAAATATTGTTTGCAGATGTCTACGTATCGTAGCAATAGCGTTCTAGTGCTTCTTAAATCGCGATATCACATCCCACTTCTATGTTTCGAGATAAGATATAATGTTCATTGCGAAGTGGTATGTATACCTCGTATTCACTTCAAAGATTGTAAATGCGGCTCTTCCATGCTAGGTAATAGCGTTTGCAGATGTCTACGTATCGTAGCAATAGAGTTCTAATGCTTCCTATAACGAGATGTCGCATTTCATTTCTATGTTTCGTGATAAGATATAATATTCATTGTGGAGTGTTATATATACCTCGCATTCACTCAAAAGAATGTAATTGCGACACTTCCCTGCTAGGAAGTGGAGTTTGCTTATGTCTACGTATCCAAACAATAGGGTTCTAATGCTTCTCAAAACACGATGTCGCATCTCATTTCTATGTTTCATGATCAGATATAATATTCATTGCGAAGTGTCATGTATACCTCGTACTCACTTCAAAAGGTTGTAAATGCGACACTTCCTTGCTAGGAAATAGCGTTTCCAGATGACTACGTGTCGAAACAATAGAGATCCAATGATTCTTAAAACGCGATATCACATCTCACTTCTATGTTTCATTATAAGATGTATTATTCATTACGGAGTGTTATGTATACCTCGTATTCACGTCAAAAGAATGTAAATGCGACCCTTCCATGCTAGGAAATAACACTTGCAGATGTCTAGGTATCGTAGCAATAGAGTTCTAATGCTTCTGAAAACGAGAAGTCGTATTTCATTTCTATGTTTTGTAATAAGATAAAATATTCATGGTGGAATGTCATGTATACCCCGTATTCACTTGAAAAGAATATAAATGCGACACTCCCTTGCTAGGAAATAACATTTGCAGATGTCTACGCATCGTAGCAATAGAGTTCTAGTACTTCTTAAATCGCGATATCGCATCTCACTTCTATGTTTCGAGATAAGATATAATATTCATTGCGAAGTGTTATGTATACCTCGTATTATCTTCAAAAGAATGTAAATGCGGCACTTCCATGCTAGGAAATAGCGTTTGCAGATGTCTACGTATCGTAGCAATAGAGATCTAATGCATCTTAAAATGGGAAGTCGTATTTCATTTCTATGTTTCGTAATAAGATATAATATTCATGGTGGAATGTCATGTATATCTCGTATTCACTTCGAAAGAATGTAAATGCGACACTTCCTTGCTAGGAAATAACATTTGCAGATGTCTACGCAACGTAGCAATAGAGTTCTGGTGCTTCTTAAATCGCGATATAGCATCTCACTTCTATGTTCGAGATAAGGTATAATATTCACTGCGGAGTGTCATGTATACCTCGTATTTACTTCAAAAGAATGTAAATGCGACACTCTCTTGCTAGGAAATATTGTTTGCAGATGTCTACGTACCGTAGTAATAGAGCTCCAATGCTTCTCAAAACGCGATATCGCAACTCATTCCTATGTTTCATGGTAAGATGTAATATTCATTGCGAAGTGTCATGTATACCTCGATTTCATTCCACAATAATGTAAATGCGACACTTCCACGCTAGGAAATAGCGTTTGCAGATGTCTATGTGTCGTAGCATTAGAGTTCTAATGCTTCTTAAAACGCCATATCGCATCTCACTTCTATGTATCATGATAAGATATGATATTCATTGCGAAGTGTCATGTATATCTCGTATTCACATCAAAAGAATGTAAATGCGACACTTTCTTGCTAGGAAATATTGTTTGCAGATGCCTACGTATCGTAGCAATAGAGCCCTAATGCTTCTCAAAACGCGATATCGCAACCCATTCCTATGTTTCATGATAAGATATAATATTGATTCAGATGTTTTATGTATATCTCGTATTCACTTCAAAAGAATGTAAATGCGAAACTTCCATGCTAGGAAATAGCGTTTGCAGATGTCAACGTATCGTAGCAATAGAGGTCTAATGCTTCTTAGTACGCCATATCGCATCTCACTTCTATGTTTCATTAGAAGATATAATATTCATTGCGAAGTGTCATGTATATCTCGTATTCACTTCAAAAGAATGTAAATGCGACACTTTCTTGCTAGGAAATAGCGTTTGCAGATGTCTACGTATCGTAGCAATAGAGTTCTAATGCTTCTTAACACGCCATATCGCATCTCACTTCTATGTATCATGATAAGATGTAATATTCATTGCAAAGTGTCATGTATGCCTCGAGTTCACTTCAAACGAATGTAAATGCGATACTTCCATGCTAGGAAATAGCGTTTTCAGATGTCTACGTATCGTAGCAATAGAGTTCCAATGCTTCTTAAAACGCCATATCGCATCTCACTTCTATGTTTCATGATAAGATATAATATTCATTGCGAAGTGTCACGTATACCTCGATTTCATTCCACAATAATGTAAATGCGACACTTGCACGCTAGGAAATAGCGTTTGCAGATGTCCACGTATCGTAGCAATAGAGTTCTAATCCTTCTTAAAACGCGATATCGCATCTCACTTCTATGTTTCATTATAAGATATAATATTGATTCCGATGTTTCATGTATATCTCGTATTCACTTCAAAAGAATGTAAATGCGAAACTTCCATGCTATAAAATAGCGTTTGCAGATGTCTACGTATCGAAGCAATAGTGTTCTAATGCTTCTCATATCGCGGGATCGCAACTCATTCCTATGTTTCATGATAAGATATGATATTCATTGCGAAGTGTCATGTACATCTCGTTTTCTCTTCAAAAGAATGTAAATGCGAAACTTCCATGCTAGGAAATAGCGTTTGCAGATGTATACGTATCGTAGCAATAGAGTTCTAATGCTTCTTAACACGCCATATCGCATCTCACTTCTATGTTTCACGATAAGATATAATATTCATTGCGAAGTGTCATGTATACGTCGATTTCACTTCACAAGAATGTAAATGTGACACTTCCTTGCTAGGAAATATAGTTTGCAGATGTCTGCGTATCGCAGCAATAGAGAAAGTAATACTTCTTAAAACGAGATGTGGCATTTCATTTCTATGTTTCGTAACAAGATGTAATATTCATTGTGGAGTGTTATGTATACCTCGTACTCAGTTCAAAAGGATGTAAGTGCGACACATCCTTGCTAGGAAATAACGTTTGCAGATGTCTACGCATCGTAGCAATAGAGTTCTGGTGCTTCTTAAATCGCGATATAGCATCCCACTTCTATGTTTCCAGATAAGGTATAATATTCATTGCGGAGTGTCATGTATTTACTTCAAAAGAATGTCAATGCGACACTTTCTTGCTAGGAAATATTGTTTGCAGATGTCTACGTATCGTAGCAATAGAGCTCTAATGCTTCTCAAAACGCGATATCGCAACTCATTCCTATGTTTCATGGTAAGATATAATATTCATTGCGAAGTGTCATGAATATCTCGTATTCACTTCAAAAGAATGTAAATGCGAAGCTTCCATGCTTGGAGATAGCGTTTGCAGATATCTACGTATCGTAACAATAGAGTTTTAATGCTTCTCAAAACGCGACATCGCATCTCATTCCTATGTTTCATGATAAGATATAACACTCATTGCAAAGTGTCATGTATATCTCTTATTCACTTCAAAGGAATGTAAATGCGACACTTCCATGCTAGGAAATAGCGTTTGCAGATGTCTACGTATCATAGCAATAGTGTTCTAATGCTTCCTAGAACGCGATATCGCATCTCACTTCCATGTTTCATGATAAAATATAATATTCATTGCGAAGTGTCATGTATACCTCGATTTCACTACACAAGAATGTAAATGCGACACTTCCTGGCAAGGAAATATTGTTTGCAGATGTCTACGTATCGTAGCAATAGAGTTCTAATGCTTCTTAAAACGAGAAGTCGTATTTCATTTCTATGCTTCGTAATAAGATATAATATTCATTGTCGAATGTTATGTATACCTCGTATACACTTCAAAAGTATGTAAATGCAACACATCCTTGCTAGGAAATAACGTTTGCAGATATGTACGTATATTAGCAATAGAGTTCTAATGCTTCTCAAAACGCGATATAGCATCTCATTCCTATGTTTCATTATAAGATATAATGCTCATTGCGAAGTGTCATGTATACCTAGTATTCACTTCAAAGGAATGTAAATGCGACACTTCCATGCTAGGAAATAGCGTTTGCAGATGTCTACGTATCGAAGCAGTAGTGTTCTAATGCTTCTCAAAACGCGATATCGCAACTTATTCCTATGTTTCATGATGAGATATAATATTGATTTCGATGTTTCATGTATATCTCGTATTCACTTCAAAAGAATGTAAATGCGAAACTCCCATGCTATAAAATAGCGTTTGCAGATGTCTACGTATCGTAGCAATAGAGTTCTAATGCTTCTCAAAACGCGATATCGCAACTCATTCCTATGTTTCATGATAAGATATAATATTCATTGCGAAGTGTCATGTACATCTCGTTTTCACTTCAAAAGAATGTAAATGCGAAACTTCCATGCCAGGAAATAGCGTTTGCAGATGTCTACGTATCGTAGCAATAGAGTTCTAATGCTTCATAAAACGCCATATCGCATCTCACTTCTATGTTTCATGATAAGATATAATATTCATTGCGAAGTGTCATGTATACTTCGTATTCACTTCAAAAGAATGTAAGTGGGACACTTCCATGCTAGGGAATAGCGTTTGCAGATGTCTACGTATCGTAGCAATGGAGTTCTAATGCTTCCTAAAACGCGATATCGCATCCCACTTCTATGATTCATGATAAGATATAATATTGATTCCGATGTTTCATGTGTATCTCGTATTCACTCCAAAAGAATGTAAATGCGACACTTCCATGCTAGGAAATAGCGTTTGCAGATGTCTACGTATCGTAGCAATAGTGTTCTAATTCTTCTTAGAACGCGATATCGCATCTCACTTCTATGTTTCATGATAAGATATAATATTCATTGCGAAGTGTCATGTATACCTCGTATTCACTTCAAGAGAATGTAAATGCGGCACTTTCTTGCTAGGAAATATTGTTTGCAGATGTCTACGTGTCGTAGCAATAGAGTTCTAATGCTTCTTAAAACGAGATGTCGTATTTCATTTCTATGTTTCGTAATAAGATATAATATTCATTGTCGAATGTTATGTATACCTCGAGTTCACTTCAAAAGGATGTAAGTGCGACACTTCCTTGCTAGGAAATAACGTTTGCAGATGTCTACGCATCATAGCAATATAGTTCTAGTGCTTCTTAAATAGCGATATAACATCTCACTTCTATGTTTCCAGATAAGGTACAATATTCATTGCGAAGTGTCATGTATACCTCGTATTCAATTCAAAAGAATGTAAATGCGACACTTCCATGCTAGGAAATAGCGTTTGCAGATGTCTACGTATCGAAGCAACAGTGTTCTAATGCTTCTCAAATCGCGATATCGCAACTTATTCCTATGTTTCATGATAAGATATAATATTGATTCCGATGTTTCATGTATATCTCGTATTCACTTCAAAAGAATGTAAATGCGAAACTTCCATGCTATAAAATAGCGTTTTCAGATGTCTACGTATCGTAGCAATAGGGTTCTAATGCCTCTTAAAACGCCATATCGCATCTTACTTCTACGTTTCAAGATAAGATATAATATCCATTGCGAAGTGTCATGTATACGTCGTATTCACTTCAAAGGAATGTAAATGCGACACTTCCTTGCTAGGAAATAGCGTTGCAGATGTTTACGTATCGGAGCAATAGAGTTCTAATGCATCTTAAGTCGCGATATCTCACCTCATGTCTATGTTTGATGATAAGATATGATATTCAAAGCGAAGTGTCATGTGTGCCTCGTATTCACTTGAAAAGAATGTAAATGCGACACTTCTGTGCTAGGAAATAGCGTCTCCAGATATCGACGAATCGTAGCAATAGATTTCCAATGCCTCTTAAAAAGCGATATCGCATCTCATTTCTACGTTTCATGATAAGATATAATATTCATTACAAAGCGTCATGTATACCTCGTATTCACTTCATGTGAATGTAAATGCGACACCTCCTTGCTAGGAAATAACGTTGGTAGATGTCTACGTATCGAAGCAATAGAGTTCTAATGCTCCTTATAATGCGATATCGCAACTGATTTCTATGTTCCATGATGAGATATAATATTCATTGCGAAGTGTCCTGTGTACACCGTATTCACTGCAAATGAATGTAAATGCGACACTTTCTTGCTAGGAAGTAGCGTTTGCAGATGTCTACGTACCGAAGCAATAGTGTTCTAATGCATCTTAAATCGCGATATCCCCTCACGTTTCTATGTTTCATGATAAGATATAATATTCATTGTGCAGTGTTATGTTAGCCTCGAACTCATTTCAGAAGAATGTAAATGCGACACATCCTTGCTAGGTAATAGCGTTTGCAGATGTCTACGTATCGCAGCAATAATGTTCTAATGGTTCTCAAAACGCGATATCGCATCTCGATTCTATGATTCATGATAAGATATAATATTCATTGCGAAGTGTCATGTGTACCTCGTATTCACTTCAAATGAATGCAAATGCAACACTTCCTTGCTATTAATTAGCGTTTGCAGATGTCTACGTATCCAAGCAATAGAGTTTTAATGCTTCTTAAAACGCGATATCGCATATATTTTCTATGTTTCATGATAAGATATAATCTTCATTGCGAAGTGTCACTCATACCTCGTATTCACTTGAAATGAATGTAAATGCGACACATCCTTGACAGGAAATAGCGCTTGCAGATGTCAACCTATCGAGGCAATAGGAATCCATTGCATCTTCAAACGCGATATCGCATCTCATTTCTATGTTTCATGATAAGATATAACATCCATTGCGAAGGGTCACTTATACCTCGTATTTACTTCAAAAGAATGTAAATGCGACACTCTCTTGCTAGGAAATATTGTTTGCAGATGTCTACGTACCGTAGTAATAGAGCTCCAATGCTTCTCAAAACGCGATATCGCAACTCATTCCTATGTTTCATGGTAAGATGTAATATTCATTGCGAAGTGTCATGTATACCTCGATTTCATTCCACAATAATGTAAATGCGGCACTTCCACGCTAGGAAATAGCGTTTGCAGATGTCTATGTGTCGTAGCATTAGAGTTCTAATGCTTCTTAAAACGCCATATCGCATCTCACTTCTATGTATCATGATAAGATATGATATTCATTGCGAAGTGTCATGTATATCTCGTATTCACATCAAAAGAATGTAAATGCGACACTTTCTTGCTAGGAAATATTGTTTGCAGATGCCTACGTATCGTAGCAATAGAGCCCTAATGCTTCTCAAAACGCGATATCGCAACCCATTCCTATGTTTCATGATAAGATATAATATTGATTCAGATGTTTTATGTATATCTCGTATTCACTTCAAAAGAATGTAAATGCGAAACTTCCATGCTAGGAAATAGCGTTTGCAGATGTCAACGTATCGTAGCAATAGAGGTCTAATGCTTCTTAGTACGCCATATCGCATCTCACTTCTATGTTTCATTATAAGATATAATATTCATTGCGAAGTGTCATGTATATCTCGTATTCACTTCAAAAGAATGTAAATGCGACACTTTCTTGCTAGGAAATAGCGTTTGCAGATGTCTACGTATCGTAGCAATAGAGTTCTAATGCTTCTTAACACGCCATATCGCATCTCACTTCTATGTATCATGATAAGATGTAATATTCATTGCAAAGTGTCATGTATGCCTCGAGTTCACTTCAAACGAATGTAAATGCGATACTTCCATGCTAGGAAATAGCGTTTTCAGATGTCTACGTATCGTAGCAATAGAGTTCCAATGCTTCTTAAAACGCCATATCGCATCTCACTTCTATGTTTCATGATAAGATATAATATTCATTGCGAAGTGTCACGTATACCTCGATTTCATTCCACAATAATGTAAATGCGACACTTGCACGCTAGGAAATAGCGTTTGCAGATGTCCACGTATCGTAGCAATAGAGTTCTAATCCTTCTTAAAACGCGATATCGCATCTCACTTCTATGTTTCATTATAAGATATAATATTGATTCCGATGTTTCATGTATATCTCGTATTCACTTCAAAAGAATGTAAATGCGAAACTTCCATGCTATAAAATAGCGTTTGCAGATGTCTACGTATCGAAGCAATAGTGTTCTAATGCTTCTCATATCGCGGGATCGCAACTCATTCCTATGTTTCATGATAAGATATGATATTCATTGCGAAGTGTCATGTACATCTCGTTTTCTCTTCAAAAGAATGTAAATGCGAAACTTCCATGCTAGGAAATAGCGTTTGCAGATGTATACGTATCGTAGCAATAGAGTTCTAATGCTTCTTAACACGCCATATCGCATCTCACTTCTATGTTTCATGATAAGATATAATATTCATTGCGAAGTGTCATGTATACGTCGATTTCACTTCACAAGAATGTAAATGTGACACTTCCTTGCTAGGAAATATAGTTTGCAGATGTCTGCGTATCGCAGCAATAGAGAAAGTAATACTTCTTAAAACGAGATGTGGCATTTCATTTCTATGTTTCGTAATAAGATGTAATATTCATTGTGGAGTGTTATGTATACCTCGTACTCAGTTCAAAAGGATGTAAGTGCGACACATCCTTGCTAGGAAATAACGTTTGCAGATGTCTACGCATCGTAGCAATAGAGTTCTGGTGCTTCTTAAATCGCGATATAGCATCCCACTTCTATGTGTCCAGATAAGGTATAATATTCATTGCGGAGTGTCATGTATTTACTTCAAAAGAATGTAAATGCGACACTTTCTTGCTAGGAAATATTGTTTGCAGATGTCTACGTATCGTAGCAATAGAGCTCTAATGCTTCTCAAAACGCGATATCGCAACTCATTCCTATGTTTCATGGTAAGATATAATATTCATTGCGAAGTGTCATGAATATCTCGTATTCACTTCAAAAGAATGTAAATGCGAAGCTTCCATGCTTGGAGATAGCGTTTGCAGATATCTACGTATCGTAACAATAGAGTTTTAATGCTTCTCAAAACGCGACATCGCATCTCATTCCTATGTTTCATGATAAGATATAACACTCATTGCAAAGTGTCATGTATATCTCTTATTCACTTCAAAGGAATGTAAATGCGACACTTCCATGCTAGGAAATAGCGTTTGCAGATGTCTACGTATCATAGCAATAGTGTTCTAATGCTTCCTAGAACGCGATATCGCATCTCACTTCCATGTTTCATGATAAAATATAATATTCATTGCGAAGTGTCATGTATACCTCGATTTCACTACACAAGAATGTAAATGCGACACTTCCTGGCAAGGAAATATTGTTTGCAGATGTCTACGTATCGTAGCAATAGAGTTCTAATGCTTCTTAAAACGAGAAGTCGTATTTCATTTCTATGCTTCGTAATAAGATATAATATTCATTGTCGAATGTTATGTATACCTCGTATACACTTCAAAAGTATGTAAATGCAACACATCCTTGCTAGGAAATAACGTTTGCAGATATGTACGTATATTAGCAATAGAGTTCTAATGCTTCTCAAAACGCGATATAGCATCTCATTCCTATGTTTCATTATAAGATATAATGCTCATTGCGAAGTGTCATGTATACCTAGTATTCACTTCAAAGGAATGTAAATGCGACACTTCCATGCTAGGAAATAGCGTTTGCAGATGTCTACGTATCGAAGCAGTAGTGTTCTAATGCTTCTCAAAACGCGATATCGCAACTTATTCCTATGTTTCATGATGAGATATAATATTGATTTCGATGTTTCATGTATATCTCGTATTCACTTCAAAAGAATGTAAATGCGAAACTCCCATGCTATAAAATAGCGTTTGCAGATGTCTACGTATCGTAGCAATAGAGTTCTAATGCTTCTCAAAACGCGATATCGCAACTCATTCCTATGTTTCATGATAAGATATAATATTCATTGCGAAGTGTCATGTACATCTCGTTTTCACTTCAAAAGAATGTAAATGCGAAACTTCCATGCCAGGAAATAGCGTTTGCAGATGTCTACGTATCGTAGCAATAGAGTTCTAATGCTTCATAAAACGCCATATCGCATCTCACTTCTATGTTTCATGATAAGATATAATATTCATTGCGAAGTGTCATGTATACTTCGTATTCACTTCAAAAGAATGTAAGTGGGACACTTCCATGCTAGGGAATAGCGTTTGCAGATGTCTACGTATCGTAGCAATGGAGTTCTAATGCTTCCTAAAACGCGATATCGCATCCCACTTCTATGATTCATGATAAGATATAATATTGATTCCGATGTTTCATGTGTATCTCGTATTCACTCCAAAAGAATGTAAATGCGACACTTCCATGCTAGGAAATAGCGTTTGCAGATGTCTACGTATCGTAGCAATAGTGTTCTAATTCTTCTTAGAACGCGATATCGCATCTCACTTCTATGTTTCATGATAAAATATAATATTCATTGCGAAGTGTCATGTATACCTCGATTTCACTACACAAGAATGTAAATGCGACACTTCCTGGCAAGGAAATATTGTTTGCAGATGTCTACGTGTCGTAGCAATAGAGTTCTAATGCTTCTTAAAACGAGATGTCGTATTTCATTTCTATGTTTCGTAATAAGGTATAATATCCATTGTCGAATGTTATGTATACCTCGAGTTCACTTCAGAAGGATGTAAGTGCGACACTTCCTTGCTAGGAAATAACGTTTGCAGATGTCTACGCATCATAGCAATAGAGTTCTAGTGCTTCTTAAATAGCGATATAACATCTCACTTCTATGTTTCCAGATAAGGTACAATATTCATTGCGAAGTGTCATGTATACCTCGTATTCACTTCAAGAGAATGTAAATGCGGCACTTTCTTGCTAGGAAATATTGTTTGCAGATGTCTACGTGTCGTAGCAATAGAGTTCTAATGCTTCTTAAAACGAGATGTCGTATTTCATTTCTATGTTTCGTAATAAGATATAATATTCATTGTCGAATGTTATGTATACCTCGAGTTCACTTCAAAAGGATGTAAGTGCGACACTTCCTTGCTAGGAAATAACGTTTGCAGATGTCTACGCATCATAGCAATATAGTTCTAGTGCTTCTTAAATAGCGATATAACATCTCACTTCTATGTTTCCAGATAAGGTACAATATTCATTGCGAAGTGTCATGTATACCTCGTATTCAATTCAAAAGAATGTAAATGCGACACTTCCATGCTAGGAAATAGCGTTTGCAGATGTCTACGTATCGAAGCAACAGTGTTCTAATGCTTCTCAAATCGCGATATCGCAACTTATTCCTATGTTTCATGATAAGATATAATATTGATTCCGATGTTTCATGTATATCTCGTATTCACTTCAAAAGAATGTAAATGCGAAACTTCCATGCTATAAAATAGCGTTTTCAGATGTCTACGTATCGTAGCAATAGGGTTCTAATGCCTCTTAAAACGCCATATCGCATCTTACTTCTACGTTTCAAGATAAGATATAATATCCATTGCGAAGTGTCATGTATACGTCGTATTCACTTCAAAGGAATGTAAATGCGACACTTCCTTGCTAGGAAATAGCGTTGCAGATGTTTACGTATCGGAGCAATAGAGTTCTAATGCATCTTAAGTCGCGATATCTCACCTCATGTCTATGTTTGATGATAAGATATGATATTCAAAGCGAAGTGTCATGTGTGCCTCGTATTCACTTGAAAAGAATGTAAATGCGACACTTCTGTGCTAGGAAATAGCGTCTCCAGATATCGACGAATCGTAGCAATAGATTTCCAATGCCTCTTAAAAAGCGATATCGCATCTCATTTCTACGTTTCATGATAAGATATAATATTCATTACAAAGCGTCATGTATACCTCGTATTCACTTCATGTGAATGTAAATGCGACACCTCCTTGCTAGGAAATAACGTTGGTAGATGTCTACGTATCGAAGCAATAGAGTTCTAATGCTCCTTATAATGCGATATCGCAACTGATTTCTATGTTCCATGATGAGATATAATATTCATTGCGAAGTGTCCTGCGTACACCGTATTCACTGCAAATGAATGTAAATGCGACACTTTCTTGCTAGGAAGTAGCGTTTGCAGATGTCTACGTACCGAAGCAATAGTGTTCTAATGCATCTTAAATCGCGATATCCCCTCACGTTTCTATGTTTCATGATAAGATATAATATTCATTGTGCAGTGTTATGTTAGCCTCGAACTCATTTCAGAAGAATGTAAATGCGACACATCCTTGCTAGGTAATAGCGTTTGCAGATGTCTACGTATCGCAGCAATAATGTTCTAATGGTTCTCAAAACGCGATATCGCATCTCGATTCTATGATTCATGATAAGATATAATATTCATTGCGAAGTGTCATGTGTACCTCGTATTCACTTCAAATGAATGCAAATGCAACACTTCCTTGCTATTAATTAGCGTTTGCAGATGTCTACGTATCCAAGCAATAGAGTTTTAATGCTTCCTAAAACGCGATATCGCATATATTTTCTATGTTTCATGATAAGATATAATCTTCATTGCGAAGTGTCACTCATACCTCGTATTCACTTGAAATGAATGTAAATGCGACACATCCTTGACAGGAAATAGCGCTTGCAGATGTCAACCTATCGAGGCAATAGGAATCCATTGCATCTTCAAACGCGATATCGCATCTCATTTCTATGTTTCATGATAAGATATAACATCCATTGCGAAGGGTCACTTATACCTCGTATTTACTTCAAAAGAATGTAAATGCGACACTCTCTTGCTAGGAAATATTGTTTGCAGATGTCTACGTACCGTAGTAATAGAGCTCCAATGCTTCTCAAAACGCGATATCGCAACTCATTCCTATGTTTCATGGTAAGATGTAATATTCATTGCGAAGTGTCATGTATACCTCGATTTCATTCCACAATAATGTAAATGCGGCACTTCCACGCTAGGAAATAGCGTTTGCAGATGTCTATGTGTCGTAGCATTAGAGTTCTAATGCTTCTTAAAACGCCATATCGCATCTCACTTCTATGTATCATGATAAGATATGATATTCATTGCGAAGTGTCATGTATATCTCGTATTCACATCAAAAGAATGTAAATGCGACACTTTCTTGCTAGGAAATATTGTTTGCAGATGCCTACGTATCGTAGCAATAGAGCCCTAATGCTTCTCAAAACGCGATATCGCAACCCATTCCTATGTTTCATGATAAGATATAATATTGATTCAGATGTTTTATGTATATCTCGTATTCACTTCAAAAGAATGTAAATGCGAAACTTCCATGCTAGGAAATAGCGTTTGCAGATGTCAACGTATCGTAGCAATAGAGGTCTAATGCTTCTTAGTACGCCATATCGCATCTCACTTCTATGTTTCATTATAAGATATAATATTCATTGCGAAGTGTCATGTATATCTCGTATTCACTTCAAAAGAATGTAAATGCGACACTTTCTTGCTAGGAAATAGCGTTTGCAGATGTCTACGTATCGTAGCAATAGAGTTCTAATGCTTCTTAACACGCCATATCGCATCTCACTTCTATGTATCATGATAAGATGTAATATTCATTGCAAAGTGTCATGTATGCCTCGAGTTCACTTC
This sequence comes from Xylocopa sonorina, assembly GCF_050948175.1. Taxonomy (NCBI): domain Eukaryota; kingdom Metazoa; phylum Arthropoda; class Insecta; order Hymenoptera; family Apidae; genus Xylocopa; species Xylocopa sonorina. The sequence continues at coordinate 205,872 of NW_027490210.1, read as the reverse complement.
AAACGAATGTAAATGCGATACTTCCATGCTAGGAAATAGCGTTTTCAGATGTCTACGTATCGTAGCAATAGAGTTCCAATGCTTCTTAAAACGCCATATCGCATCTCACTTCTATGTTTCATGATAAGATATAATATTCATTGCGAAGTGTCACGTATACCTCGATTTCATTCCACAATAATGTAAATGCGACACTTGCACGCTAGGAAATAGCGTTTGCAGATGTCCACGTATCGTAGCAATAGAGTTCTAATCCTTCTTAAAACGCGATATCGCATCTCACCTCTATGTTTCATTATAAGATATAATATTGATTCCGATGTTTCATGTATATCTCGTATTCACTTCAAAAGAATGTAAATGCGAAACTTCCATGCTATAAAATAGCGTTTGCAGATGTCTACGTATCGAAGCAATAGTGTTCTAATGCTTCTCATATCGCGGGATCGCAACTCATTCCTATGTTTCATGATAAGATATGATATTCATTGCGAAGTGTCATGTACATCTCGTTTTCTCTTCAAAAGAATGTAAATGCGAAACTTCCATGCTAGGAAATAGCGTTTGCAGATGTATACGTATCGTAGCAATAGAGTTCTAATGCTTCTTAACACGCCATATCGCATCTCACTTCTATGTTTCATGATGATATATAATATTCATTGCGAAGTGTCATGTATACGTCGATTTCACTTCACAAGAATGTAAATGTGACACTTCCTTGCTAGGAAATATAGTTTGCAGATGTCTGCGTATCGCAGCAATAGAGAAAGTAATACTTCTTAAAACGAGATGTGGCATTTCATTTCTATGTTTCGTAATAAGATGTAATATTCATTGTGGAGTGTTATGTATACCTCGTACTCAGTTCAAAAGGATGTAAGTGCGACACATCCTTGCTAGGAAATAACGTTTGCAGATGTCTACGCATCGTAGCAATAGAGTTCTGGTGCTTCTTAAATCGCGATATAGCATCCCACTTCTATGTGTCCAGATAAGGTATAATATTCATTGCGGAGTGTCATGTATTTACTTCAAAAGAATGTAAATGCGACACTTTCTTGCTAGGAAATATTGTTTGCAGATGTCTACGTATCGTAGCAATAGAGCTCTAATGCTTCTCAAAACGCGATATCGCAACTCATTCCTATGTTTCATGGTAAGATATAATATTCATTGCGAAGTGTCATGAATATCTCGTATTCACTTCAAAAGAATGTAAATGCGAAGCTTCCATGCTTGGAGATAGCGTTTGCAGATATCTACGTATCGTAACAATAGAGTTTTAATGCTTCTCAAAACGCGACATCGCATCTCATTCCTATGTTTCATGATAAGATATAACACTCATTGCAAAGTGTCATGTATATCTCTTATTCACTTCAAAGGAATGTAAATGCGACACTTCCATGCTAGGAAATAGCGTTTGCAGATGTCTACGTATCATAGCAATAGTGTTCTAATGCTTCCTAGAACGCGATATCGCATCTCACTTCCATGTGTCATGATAAAATATAATATTCATTGCGAAGTGTCATGTATACCTCGATTTCACTACACAAGAATGTAAATGCGACACTTCCTGGCAAGGAAATATTGTTTGCAGATGTCTACGTATCGTAGCAATAGAGTTCTAATGCTTCTTAAAACGAGAAGTCGTATTTCATTTCTATGTTTCGTAATAAGATATAATATTCATTGTCGAATGTTATGTATACCTCGTATACACTTCAAAAGAATGTAAATGCAACACATCCTTGCTAGGAAATAACGTTTGCAGATATGTACGTATATTAGCAATAGAGTTCTAATGCTTCTCAAAACGCGATATAGCATCTCATTCCTATGTTTCATTATAAGATATAATGCTCATTGCGAAGTGTCATGTATACCTAGTATTCACTTCAAAGGAATGTAAATGCGACACTTCCATGCTAGGAAATAGCGTTTGCAGATGTCTACGTATCGAAGCAGTAGTGTTCTAATGCTTCTCAAAACGCGATATCGCAACTTATTCCTATGTTTCATGATGAGATATAATATTGATTTCGATGTTTCATGTATATCTCGTATTCACTTCAAAAGAATGTAAATGCGAAACTCCCATGCTATAAAATAGCGTTTGCAGATGTCTACGTATCGTAGCAATAGAGTTCTAATGCTTCTCAAAACGCGATATCGCAACTCATTCCTATGTTTCATGATAAGATATAATATTCATTGCGAAGTGTCATGTACATCTCGTTTTCACTTCAAAAGAATGTAAATGCGAAACTTCCATGCCAGGAAATAGCGTTTGCAGATGTCTACGTATCGTAGCAATAGAGTTCTAATGCTTCATAAAACGCCATATCGCATCTCACTTCTATGTTTCATGATAAGATATAATATTCATTGCGAAGTGTCATGTATACTTCGTATTCACTTCAAAAGAATGTAAATGGGACACTTCCATGCTAGGGAATAGCGTTTGCAGAGGTCTACGTATCGTAGCAATGGAGTTCTAATGCTTCCTAAAACGCGATATCGCATCCCACTTCTATGATTCATGATAAGATATAATATTGATTCCGATGTTTCATGTGTATCTCGTATTCACTCCAAAAGAATGTAAATGCGACACTTCCATGCTAGGAAATAGCGTTTGCAGATGTCTACGTATCGTAGCAATAGTGTTCTAATTCTTCTTAGAACGCGATATCGCATCTCACTTCTATGTTTCATGATAAAATATAATATTCATTGCGAAGTGTCATGTATACCTCGATTTCACTACACAAGAATGTAAATGCGACACTTCCTGGCAAGGAAATATTGTTTGCAGATGTCTACGTGTCGTAGCAATAGAGTTCTAATGCTTCTTAAAACGAGATGTCGTATTTCATTTCTATGTTTCGTAATAAGGTATAATATCCATTGTCGAATGTTATGTATACCTCGAGTTCACTTCAGAAGGATGTAAGTGCGACACTTCCTTGCTAGGAAATAACGTTTGCAGATGTCTACGCATCATAGCAATAGAGTTCTAGTGCTTCTTAAATAGCGATATAACATCTCACTTCTATGTTTCCAGATAAGGTACAATATTCATTGCGAAGTGTCATGTATACCTCGTATTCACTTCAAGAGAATGTAAATGCGGCACTTTCTTGCTAGGAAATATTGTTTGCAGATGTCTACGTGTCGTAGCAATAGAGTTCTAATGCTTCTTAAAACGAGATGTCGTATTTCATTTCTATGTTTCGTAATAAGATATAATATTCATTGTCGAATGTTATGTATACCTCGAGTTCACTTCAAAAGGATGTAAGTGCGACTCTTCCTTGCTAGGAAATAACGTTTGCAGATGTCTACGCATCATAGCAATATAGTTCTAGTGCTTCTTAAATAGCGATATAACATCTCACTTCTATGTTTCCAGATAAGGTACAATATTCATTGCGAAGTGTCATGTATACCTCGTATTCAATTCAAAAGAATGTAAATGCGACACTTCCATGCTAGGAAATAGCGTTTGCAGATGTCTACGTATCGAAGCAACAGTGTTCTAATGCTTCTCAAATCGCGATATCGCAACTTATTCCTATGTTTCATGATAAGATATAATATTGATTCCGATGTTTCATGTATATCTCGTATTCACTTCAAAAGAATGTAAATGCGAAACTTCCATGCTATAAAATAGCGTTTTCAGATGTCTACGTATCGTAGCAATAGGGTTCTAATGCCTCTTAAAACGCCATATCGCATCTTACTTCTACGTTTCAAGATAAGATATAATATCCATTGCGAAGTGTCATGTATACGTCGTATTCACTTCAAAGGAATGTAAATGCGACACTTCCTTGCTAGGAAATAGCGTTGCAGATGTTTACGTATCGGAGCAATAGAGTTCTAATGCATCTTAAGTCGCGATATCTCACCTCATGTCTATGTTTGATGATAAGATATGATATTCAAAGCGAAGTGTCATGTGTGCCTCGTATTCACTTGAAAAGAATGTAAATGCGACACTTCTGTGCTAGGAAATAGCGTCTCCAGATATCGACGAATCGTAGCAATAGATTTCCAATGCCTCTTAAAAAGCGATATCGCATCTCATTTCTATGTTTCATGGTAAGATATAATATTCATTGCGAAGTGTTATGCATTCCTCGTCTACGATTCAAATGAAAGTAAATGCGATACCTCCTTGCAAGGAAATAGCATTTGCAGATATCTACCTATCGTAGCAATAGTGTTCTAATGCTTCATAAAACGCGATATCGCATGTCATTTCTATGTATCATGGTAAGATATAATATTCATTGCGAAGTGTTATGCATTCCTCGTCTACGATTCAAATGAAAGTAAATGCGACACTTCCTTGCAAGGAAACAGCGATTGCAGATGTCTACGTATCGTAGCAATAGAGCTCTTATAATTCTTAAAACGCGATTTCGCATCTCATTTCTATGTTTCATGGTAAGATACAATATGATTTGCGATGTGTTATGTATTCCTCGCCTACACATCAAATGAATGTAAATGCGACACTTCCTTGCAAGGAAATAGCCTTTGCAGATGTCTACGTATCGTAGCAATAGAGTTTTAATGCTTCTTAAAACGCGATATCGCATCTCATTTCTATGTTTCATGGTAAGATGTAATATGATTTGCGAAGTATCATGTATTCCTCGTCTACACTTCAAATGAATGTGAATGCGACACTTCCTTGCAAAGAAATCGCGTTTGCAGATGTCTACGTATCGAAGCAATAAAGTTGAAATGCTTCTTAAAACGAGATATTGCATCTCATATCTACGTTTCATGATAAGATATAATATTCATTGCGAAGTGTTATGCATTCCTCGTCTACGATTCAAATGAATGTAAATGCGACACTTCCTTGCTAGGAAATAGCGTCTGCAGATGTTTACGTTTCGAAGCAATAGAGTTCAAATGCTTCTTAAAACGAGATATTGCATCTCATATCTATGTTTCATGATAAGATATAATATTCATTGCGAAGTGTTATGCATTCCTCGTCTACGATTCAAATGAATGTAAATGCGACACTTCCTAGCAAGGAAATCGCGTTTGCAGATGTCTACGTATCGAAGCAATAGTGTTCTAAAGCTTCTTAAATCGCGATATCGCATCTCATTTCTATGTTTCATGGTAAGATATAATATGATTTGCGAAGCATCACGTATTCCCCGTCTACACTTCAAATGAATGTAAATACGACACTTCCTTGCAAGGAAATAGCGTTTGCAGATGTCTACGTATCGTAGCAATAGAGTTCTAATGCTTCTTAAAACGCGATATCGCATCTCATTTCCATGTTTCATGGTAAGATATAATATGATTTGCGAAGTGTTATGTATTCCTCGTCTACACTTCAAATGAATGTAAATGCGACACTCGCTCGCTAGGAAATAGCGTTTGCAGATGTCTACGTATCGTAGCAATAGAGTTCTAATGCTTCTTAAAACGCGATATCGCATCTCCTTTCTATGTTTCATGGTAAGATATAATATGATTTGCGAAGTGTTATGTATTCCTCGTCTACGCTTCAAATGAATGTAAATGCGACACTTCCTTGCAAGGAAATAGCGTTTGCAGATGTCTACGTATCGAAGCAATAGTGTTCAAATGCTTCTTAAAACGCGATATCGCATCTCATTTCTATGTTTCATGGTAAGATATAACATGATTTGCGAAGTGTTATGTATACCTCGTCTACACTTCAAATGAATGTGAATGCGATACTTCCTCGCTAGGAAATAGCGTTTGCAGATGTCTACGTATCGTAGCAATAGATTTCTAATGCTTCTTAAAACGGCGATATCGCATCTCATTTCTATGTTTCATGGTAAGATATAATATGATTTGCGAAGTGTTATGTGTTCCTCGTCTACACTTCAAATGAATGTAAATGCGACACTTCCTTGCAAGGAAATAGCAATTGCAGATAACTACCTATCGTAGCATTAGAGTTCCAATGCTTCTTAAAACGCGATATCGCATCTCATTTCTATGTTTCATGGTAAGATGTAATATGATTTGCGAAGTGTTATGTATTCCTCGTCTACACTTCAAATGAATGTAAATGCGACGCTTCCTTGCATGGAAATAGCGTTTGCAGATGTCTACGTATCGAAGCAATAGAGTTCAAATGCTTCTTAAAACGAGATACTGCATCTCATATCTATGTTTCATGATAAGATATAATATTCATTGCGAAGTGTTATGCATTCCTCGCCTACGATTCAAATGAATGTAAATGCGACACTTCCTTGCAAGGAAATAGCGTTTGCAGATGTCTACGTATCGTAGCAATAGAGTTCTTATGATTCTTAAAACGCGATATCGCATCTCATTTCTATGTTTCATGGTAAGGTATAATATGATTTGCGAAGTGTAATGTATTCCTCGTCTACACTTCAAATGAATGTGAATGCGATACTTCCTCGCTAGGAAATAGCGTTTGCAGATGTCTACGTATCGTAGCAATAGCTTTCTAATGCTTCTTAAAACGCGATATCGCATCTCATTTCTATGTTTCATGGTAAGATATAACATGATTTGCGAAGTGTCATGTATTCCTCGTCTACACTTCAAATGAATGTGAATGCGATACTTCCCCACTAGGACATAGCGTTTGCAGATGTCTACGTATCGTAGCAGTAGCTTTCTAATGCTTCTTAAAACGCGATATCGCATCTCATTTCTTTGTTTCATGGTAAGATATAAGATGATTTGCTAAGTGTCATGTATTCCTCGTCTACACTTCAAATGAATGTAAATGCGACACTTCCTTGTTAGGAAATAGCGTCTGCAGATGTCTGGGTATCGTAGCAATAGAGTTCTAATGCTTCTTAAAACGCGATATCGCATCTCATTTCTACGTTTCATGGTAAGATGTATTATGATTTGCGAAGTGTTATGCATTCCTCGTCTACGATTCAAATGAATGTAAATGCGACACTTCCTTGCAAGGAAATAGCGTTTGCAGATGTCTACGTATCGTAGCAATAGAGTTCTTATGATTCTTAAAAGGCGATATCGCATCTCATTTCTATGTTTCATGGTAAGGTATAATATGATTTGCGAAGTGTTATGTATTCCTCGTCTACACTTCAAATGAATGTGAATGCGACACTTCCTCGCTAGGAAATAGCGTTAGCAGATGTCTACGTATCGTAGCAATAGCTTTCTAATGCTTCTTAAAACTCGATATCGCATCTCATTTCTATGTTTCATGGTAAGATATAATATGATTTGCGAAGTGTTATGTATTCCTCGTCTACGCCTCAAATGAATGTAAATGCGACACTTCCTTGCATGGAAATAGCGTTTGCAGATGTCTACGTATCGTAACAATACAGTTCTTATGATTCTTGAAACGCGATATCGCATCTCATTTCTATGTTTCATGGTAAGATATAATATGATTTGCGAAGTGTTATGTTTTCCTCGTCTACACTTCAAATGAATGTAAATACGACACTTCCTTGCAAGGAAATAGCGTTTGCAAATATCTGCCTATCGTAGCAATAGTGTTCTAATGCTTCTTAAAACGCGATATCGTATCTCATTTCTATGTTTCATGGTAAGATGTAATATGATTCGCGAAGTGTTATGTATTCCACGTTTACACTTCAAATGAATGTAAATGCGACGCTTCCTTGCAAGGAAATAGCGTTTGCAGACGTCTACGTATCGAAGCAATAGAGTTCAAATGCTTCTTAAAACGAGATACTGCATCTCATATCTATGTTTCATGATAAGATATAATATTCATTGCGACGTGTTATGCATTCCTCGTCCACGATTCAAATGAAAGTAAATGCGACACTTCCTTGCAAGGAAATAGCGTTTACAGATGTCTACGTATCGTAGCAATAGAGTTCATATGATTCTTAAACGCGATATCGCATCTCAATTCTATGTTTCATGGTAGATATAACATGATTTGCGAAGTGTTATGTATTCCTCGTCTACACTTCAAATGAATGTGAATGCGATACTTCCTCGCTAGGAAATAGCGTTTGCAGATGTCTACGTATCGTAGCAATAGCTTTCTAATGCTTCCTAAAACGCGATATCGCATCTCATTTCTATGTTTCATGGTAAGATATAATATGATTTGCGAAGTGTTATGTTTTCCTCGTCTACACTTCAAATAAATGTAAATACGACACTTCCTTGCAAGGAAATAGCGTTTGCAAATATCTGCCTATCGTAGCAATAGTGTTCTAATGCTTCTTAAAACGCGATATCGCATCTCATTTCTATGTTTCATGGTAAGATGTAATATGATTCGCGAAGTGTTGTGTATTCCTCGTTTACACTTCAAATGAATGTAAATGCGACGCTTCCTTGCAAGGAAAATAGCGTTTGCAGATGTGTACGTATCGAAGCAATAGAGTTCAAATGCTTCTTAAAACGAGATACTGCATCTCATATCTATGTTTCATGATAAGATATAATATTCATTGCGAAGTGTTATGCATTCCTCGTCTACGATTCAAATGAATGTAAATGCGACACTTCCTTGCAAGGAAATAGCGTTTGCAGAGGTCTACGTATCGTAGCAATACAGTTCTTATGATTCTTAATATGCGATATCGCATCTCATTTCTATGTTTCATGGTAAGGTATAATATGATTAGCGAAGTGTTATGTATTCCTCGTCTACACTTCATATGAATGTGAATGCGACACTTCCTCGCTAGGAAATAGCGTCTGCAGATGTCTAGGTATCGTAGTAATAGATTTCTAATGCTTCTTAAAACGAGATATTGCATCTCATATCTATGTTTCATGATAAGATATAATATTCATTGCGAAGTGTTATGTATTCCTCGTCTACACTTCAAATGAATGTGAATGCGATACTTCCTCGCTAGGAAATAGCGTTTGCAGATGTCTACGTATCGTAGCAATAGCTTTCTAATGCTTCCTAAAACGCGATATCGCATCTCATTTCTATGTTTCATGGTAAGATATAACATGATTTGCGAAGTGTCATGTATTCCTCGTCTACACTTCAAATGAATGTGAATGCGATACTTCCCCACTAGGAAATAGCGTTTGCAGATGTCTACGTATCGTAGCAATAGCTTTCCAATGCTTCTTAAAACGCGATATCGCATCTCATTTCTACGTTTCATGGTAAGATATAAGATGATTTGCCAAGTGTCATGTATTCCTCGTCCACGCATCAAATGAATGTAAATGCGACACTTCCTTGCGAGGAAATAGCGCTTGCAGATGTCTACGTATCGTAGCAATGGATTTCTGATGCGTCTTAGAACGCGATATCGCATCTCATTTCTATGTTTCATGGTAAGATATAATATGATTTGCGAAGTGTCATGTATTCCTCGTCTACACTTCAAATGAATGTAAATGCTACACATACTTGCAAGGAAATAGCGTTTGCAGATGTCTACGTATCGAAGCAATAGTGTTCCAATGCTTCTTAAAACGCGATATCGCATGTCATTTCTATGTTTCATGGTAAGATATAATATGATTTGCGAAGTATCATGTATTCCTCGTCTACACTTCAAATGAATGTAAATGCGACACTTCCTTGCTAGGAAATAGCGTCTGCAGATGTCTAAGTATCGTAGCAATAGAGTTCTAATGCTTCTTAAAACGCGATATCGCATCTCATTTCTATGTTTCATGGTAAGATATAATATGATTTGCGAAGTGTTATGTATTCTTCGTCTACACTTCAAATGAATGTGAATGCGACACTTCCTTGCAAGGAAATAGCGTTTGCAGATGTCTACGTATCGAAGCAATAAAGTTGAAATGCTTCTTAAAACGAGATATTGCATCTCATATCTACGTTTCATGATAAGATATAATATTCATTGCGAAGTGTTATGCATTCCTCGTCTACGATTCAAATGAATGTAAATGCGACACTTCCTTGCTAGGAAATAGCGTCTGCAGATGTTTACGTTTCGAAGCAATAGAGTTCAAATGCTTCTTAAAACGAGATATTGCATCTCATATCTATGTTTCATGATAAGATATAATATTCATTGCGAAGTGTTATGCATTCCTCGTCTACGATTCAAATGAATGTAAATGCGACACTTCCTAGCAAGGAAATCGCGTTTGCAGATGTCTACGTATCGAAGCAATAGTGTTCTAAAGCTTCTTAAATCGCGATATCGCATCTCATTTCTATGTTTCATGGTAAGATATAATATGATTTGCGAAGCATCACGTATTCCCCGTCTACACTTCAAATGAATGTAAATACGACACTTCCTTGCAAGGAAATAGCGTTTGCAGATGTCTACGTATCGTAGCAATAGAGTTCTAATGCTTCTTAAAACGCGATATCGCATCTCATTTCCATGTTTCATGGTAAGATATAATATGATTTGCGAAGTGTTATGTATTCCTCGTCTACACTTCAAATGAATGTAAATGCGACACTCGCTCGCTAGGAAATAGCGTTTGCAGATGTCTACGTATCGTAGCAATAGAGTTCTAATGCTTCTTAAAACGCGATATCGCATCTCCTTTCTATGTTTCATGGTAAGATATAATATGATTTGCGAAGTGTTATGTATTCCTCGTCTACGCTTCAAATGAATGTAAATGCGACACTTCCTTGCAAGGAAATAGCGTTTGCAGATGTCTACGTATCGAAGCAATAGTGTTCAAATGCTTCTTAAAACGCGATATCGCATCTCATTTCTATGTTTCATGGTAAGATATAACATGATTTGCGAAGTGTTATGTATACCTCGTCTACACTTCAAATGAATGTGAATGCGATACTTCCTCGCTAGGAAATAGCGTTTGCAGATGTCTACGTATCGTAGCAATAGATTTCTAATGCTTCTTAAAACGGCGATATCGCATCTCATTTCTATGTTTCATGGTAAGACATAATATGATTTGCGAAGTGTTATGTATTCCTCGTCTACACTTCAAATGAATGTAAATGCGACACTTCCTTGCAAGGAAATAGCAATTGCAGATATCTACCTATCGTAGCATTAGAGTTCCAATGCTTCTTAAAACGCGATATCGCATCTCATTTCTATGTTTCATGGTAAGATGTAATATGATTTGCGAAGTGTTATGTATTCCTCGTCTACACTTCAAATGAATGTAAATGCGACGCTTCCTTGCATGGAAATAGCGTTTGCAGATGTCTACGTATCGAAGCAATAGAGTTCAAATGCTTCTTAAAACGAGATACTGCATCTCATATCTATGTTTCATGATAAGATATAATATTCATTGCGAAGTGTTATGCATTCCTCGCCTACGATTCAAATGAATGTAAATGCGACACTTCCTTGCAAGGAAATAGCGTTTGCAGATGTCTACGTATCGTAGCAATAGAGTTCTTATGATTCTTAAAACGCGATATCGCATCTCATTTCTATGTTTCATGGTAAGGTATAATATGATTTGCGAAGTGTAATGTATTACTCGTCTACACTTCAAATGAATGTGAATGCGATACTTCCTCGCTAGGAAATAGCGTTTGCAGATGTCTACGTATCGTAGCAATAGCTTTCTAATGCTTCTTAAAACGCGATATCGCATCTCATTTCTATGTTTCATGGTAAGATATAACATGATTTGCGAAGTGTCATGTATTCCTCGTCTACACTTCAAATGAATGTGAATGCGATACTTCCCCACTAGGACATAGCGTTTGCAGATGTCTACGTATCGTAGCAGTAGCTTTCTAATGCTTCTTAAAACGCGATATCGCATCTCATTTCTTTGTTTCATGGTAAGATATAAGATGATTTGCTAAGTGTCATGTATTCCTCGTCTACACTTCAAATGAATGTAAATGCGACACTTCCTTGTTAGGAAATAGCGTCTGCAGATGTCTGGGTATCGTAGCAATAGAGTTCTAATGCTTCTTAAAACGCGATATCGCATCTCATTTCTACGTTTCATGGTAAGATGTATTATGATTTGCGAAGTGTTATGCATTCCTCGTCTACGATTCAAATGAATGTAAATGCGACACTTCCTTGCAAGGAAATAGCGTTTGCAGATGTCTACGTATCGTAGCAATAGAGTTCTTATGATTCTTAAAAGGCGATATCGCATCTCATTTCTATGTTTCATGGTAAGGTATAATATGATTTGCGAAGTGTTATGTATTCCTCGTCTACACTTCAAATGAATGTGAATGCGACACTTCCTCGCTAGGAAATAGCGTTAGCAGATGTCTACGTATCGTAGCAATAGCTTTCTAATGCTTCTTAAAACTCGATATCGCATCTCATTTCTATGTTTCATGGTAAGATATAATATGATTTGCGAAGTGTTATGTATTCCTCGTCTACGCCTCAAATGAATGTAAATGCGACACTTCCTTGCATGGAAATAGCGTTTGCAGATGTCTACGTATCGTAACAATACAGTTCTTATGATTCTTGAAACGCGATATCGCATCTCATTTCTATGTTTCATGGTAAGATATAATATGATTTGCGAAGTGTTATGTTTTCCTCGTCTACACTTCAAATGAATGTAAATACGACACTTCCTTGCAAGGAAATAGCGTTTGCAAATATCTGCCTATCGTAGCAATAGTGTTCTAATGCTTCTTAAAACGCGATATCGTATCTCATTTCTATGTTTCATGGTAAGATGTAATATGATTCGCGAAGTGTTATGTATTCCACGTTTACACTTCAAATGAATGTAAATGCGACGCTTCCTTGCAAGGAAATAGCGTTTGCAGACGTCTACGTATCGAAGCAATAGAGTTCAAATGCTTCTTAAAACGAGATACTGCATCTCATATCTGTGTTTCATGATAAGATATAATTTTCATTGCGAAGTGTTATGCATTCCTCGGCTACGATTCAAATGAATGTAAATGCGACACTTCCTTGCAAGGAAATAGCGTTTGCAGATGTCTACGTATCGTAGCAATAGAGTTCTTATGATTCTTAAAACGCGATATCGCATCTCATTTCTATGTTTCATGGTAAGGTATAATATGATTAGCGAAGTGTTATGCATTCCTCGTCTACGATTCAAATGAACGTAAATGCGACACTTCCTTCCAAGGAAATAGCGTTTGCAGATGTCTACGTATCGTAACAATAGAATACTTATGATTCTTAAAACGCGATATCGCATCTCATTTCTATGTTTCATGGTAAGGTATAATATGATTAGCGAAGTGTTATGTATTCCTCGTCTACACTTCAAATGAATGTGAATGCGACACTTCCGCGCTAGGAAATAGCGTCTGCAGATGTCTAGGTATCGTAGTAATAGATTTCTAATGCTTCTTAAAACGAGATATTGCATCTCATATCTATGTTTCATGATAAGATATAATATTCATTGCGACGTGTTATGCATTCCTCGTCCACGATTCAAATGAAAGTAAATGCGACACTTCCTTGCAAGGAAATAGCGTTTACAGATGTCTACGTATCGTAGCAATAGAGTTCATATGATTCTTAAAACGCGATATCGCATCTCAATTCTATGTTTCATGGTAAGATATAACATGATTTGCGAAGTGTTATGTATTCCTCGTCTACACTTCAAATGAATGTGAATGCGATACTTCCTCGCTAGGAAATAGCGTTTGCAGATGTCTACGTATCGTAGCAATAGCTTTCTAAGGCTTCCTAAAACGCGATATCGCATCTCATTTCTATGTTTCATGGTAAGATATAATATGATTTGCGAAGTGTTATGTTTTCCTCGTCTACACTTCAAATGAATGTAAATACGACACTTCCTTGCAAGGAAATAGCGTTTGCAAATATCTGCCTATCGTAGCAATAGTGTTCTAATGCTTCTTAAAACGCGATATCGCATCTCATTTCTATGTTTCATGGTAAGATGTAATATGATTCGCGAAGTGTTGTGTATTCCTCGTTTACACTTCAAATGAATGTAAATGCGACGCTTCCTTGCAAGGAAATAGCGTTTGCAGATGTGTACGTATCGAAGCAATAGAGTTCAAATGCTTCTTAAAACGAGATACTGCATCTCATATCTATGTTTCATGATAAGATATAATATTCATTGCGAAGTGTTATGCATTCCTCGTCTACGATTCAAATGAATGTAAATGCGACACTTCCTTGCAAGGAAATAGCGTTTGCAGAGGTCTACGTATCGTAGCAATACAGTTCTTATGATTCTTAATATGCGATATCGCATCTCATTTCTATGTTTCATGGTAAGGTATAATATGATTAGCGAAGTGTTATGTATTCCTCGTCTACACTTCATATGAATGTGAATGCGACACTTCCTCGCTAGGAAATAGCGTCTGCAGATGTCTAGGTATCGTAGTAATAGATTTCTAATGCTTCTTAAAACGAGATATTGCATCTCATATCTATGTTTCATGATAAGATATAATATACATTGCGACGTGTTATGCATTCCTCGTCCACGATTCAAATGAAAGTAAATGCGACACTTCCTTGCAAGGAAATAGCGTTTACAGATGTCTACATATCGTAGCAATAGAGTTCATATGATTCTTAAAACGCGATATCGCATCTCATTTCTATGTTTCATGGTAAGATATAACATGATTTGCGAAGTGTTATGTATTCCTCGTCTACACTTCAAATGAATGTGAATGCGATACTTCCTCGCTAGGAAATAGCGTTTGCAGATGTCTACGTATCGTAGCAATAGCTTTCTAATGCTTCTTAAAACGCGATATCGCATCTCATTTCTATGTTTCATGGTAAGATATAACATGATTTGCGAAGTGTCATGTATTCCTCGTCTACACTTCAAATGAAGGTAAATGCGACACTTCCTTGCAAGGAAATAGCGTTTGCAGATGTCTACGTATCGAAGCAATAGAGTTCAAATGCTTCTTAAAACGCGATATCGCATCTCATTTCTATGTTTCATGGTAAGATATAATATGATTTGCGAGGTGTTATGCATTCCTCGTCTACGATTCAAATGAACGTAAATGCGACACTTCCTTCCAAGGAAATAGCGTTTGCAGATGTCTAGGTATCGTAGCAATAGAGTTCTAATTATTCTTAAAACGCGATATCGCATCTCATTTCTATGTTTCATGGTAAGATATAATATGATTTGCGAAGTATCATGTATTCCTCGTCTACACTTCAAATGAATTTAAATGCGACACTTTCTTGCAAGGAAATAGCGTTTGCAGATGTCTACCTATCGTAGCAATAGAGTTCTAATGCTTCTTAAAACGCGATATCGTATCTCATTTCTATGTTTCATGGTAAGATATAATATTCATTGCGAAGTGTTATGCATTCCTCGTCTACGATTCAAACGAAAGTAAATGCGATACTTCCTTGCAAGGAAATAGCATTTGCAGATGTCTACCTATCGTAGCAATAGTGTTCTAATGCTTCTTAAAACGCGATATCGCATCTCATTTCTATGTATCATGGTAAGATATAATATTCATTGCGAAGTGTTATGCATTCCTCGTCTACACTTCAAATGAATGTAAATGCGACACTTCCTTGCAAGGAAATAGCGTTTGCAGATGTCCACGTATCGTAGCAATAGAGTTCTAATGCTTCTTAAAACGCGATATCGCATCTCATTTCTATGTTACATGGTAAGATATAATATGATTTGCGAAGTCTCATGTATTCCTCGTCTACACTTCAAATGAATGTAAATGCGACACTTCCTTGCAAGGAAATAGCGTTTGCAGATGTCTACGTATCGAAGCAATAGAGTTCAAATGCTTCCTAAAACGAGATATTGCATCTCATATATATGTTTCATGATAGGATATAATATGATTTGCGAAGTATCACTTATTCCCCGTCTACACTTCAAATGAATGTAAATGCGACACTTCCTTGCAAGGAAATAGCGTTTGCAGATGTCTACGTATCGAAGCAATAGAGTTCAAATGCTTCTTAAAACGAGATATTGCATCTCATATCTATGTTTCATGATAAGATATAATATACATTGCGAAGTGTTATGCATTCCTCGTCTACGATTCAAATGAAAGTAAATGCGACACTTCCTTGCAAGGAAATAGCGTTTGCTGATGTCTACGTATCGCAGCAATAGATTTCTAATGCTTCTTAAAACGCGATATCGCATCTCATTTCTATGTCTCATGGTAAGATATGATATGATTTGCGAAGTGTTATGTATTCCTCGTCTACACCTCAAATGAATGTAAATGCGACACTTCCTTGCAGGAAAATAGCGTTTGCAGATGTCTACGTAACGAAGCAATAGAGTTCAAATGCTTCTTAAAACGAGATATTGCATCTCATATCTATGTTTCATGATAAGATATAATATTCATTGCGAAGTGTTATGCTTTCCTCGTCCACACATCAAATGAATGTAAATGCGACACTTCCTTGCAAGGAAAGAGCGTTTGCAAATGTCTACGTATCGTAGCAATAGAGTTCTAATGCTTCTTAAAACGCGATATCGCATCTCATTTATATGTTTCATGGTAAGATATAATATGATTTGCGAAGTGTTATGCATTCCTCGTCTACGATTCAAATGAACGTAAATGCGACACTTCCTTCCAAGGAAATAGCGTTTGCAGATGTCTACGTATCGTAACAATAGAATACTTATGATTCTTAAAACGCGATATCGCATCTCATTTCTATGATTCATGGTAAGATATAATATGATTTGCGAAGTGTTATGTATTCCTCGTCTACACTTCAAATCAATGTAAATACGACACTTCCTTGCAAGGAAGTTGCGTTTGCAGATGTCTACCTGTCGTAGCAATAGAGTTGTAATGCTTCTTAATACGCGATATCGCATCTCCTTTTTATGTCTCATGATAGGATATAATATTCATTGCGGATTGTCATGTATTCTCGTCTACACTTCAAAAGAATGTAAAGGCGACACTTCCTTGCAAGGAAATAGCGTTTGCAGATGTCTACGTATCGAAGCAATAGAGTTCTAATGCTTCTTAAAACGCGATATCGCATCTCATTTCTATGTTTCATGGTAAGATATAATATGATTTGCGAAGTGTTATGTATTCCTCGTCTACACTTCAAATGAATGTAAATGCGACACTTCCTTGCAAGGAAGTGGCGTTTGCAGATGTCTACGTATCGTAGCAATGGATTTCTGATGCTTCTTAGAACGCGATATCGCATCTCATTTCTATGTTTCATGGTAAGATATAATATGATTTGCGAAGTGTTATGTATTCCTCGTCTACACTTCAAATGAATGTGAATGCGACACTTCCTTGCAAGGAAATAGCGTTTGCAGATGTCTACGTATCGAAGCAATAGAGTTGAAATGCTTCTTAAAACGAGATATTGCATCTCATATCTATGTTTCATGATAAGATATAATATTCATTGCGAAGTGTTATGTATTCCTCGTCTACACATCAAATGAATGTAAATGCGACACTTCCTTGCAAGGAAATAGCGTTTGCAGATGTCTACGTATCGAAGCAATAGAGTTGAAATGCTTCTTAAAACGAGATATTGCATCTCATATCTATGTTTCATGATAAGATATAATATTCATTGCGAAGTGTTATGTATTCCTCGTCTACACATCAAATGAATGTAAATGCGACACTTCCTTGCAAGGAAATAGCGTTTGCAGATGTCTACGTATCACAGCAATAGAGTTCTTGTGATTCTTAGAACGCGATATCGCATCTCATTTCTATGTTTCATGGTAAGATATAATATGATTTGCGAAGTATCACTTATTCCCCGTCTACACTTCAAATGAATGTAAATGCGACACTTCCTTGCAAGGAAATAGCGTTTGCAGATGTCTACGTATCGAAGCAATAGAGTTCAAATGCTTCTTAAAACGAGATATTGCATCTCATATCTATGTTTCATGATAAGATATAATATACATTGCGAAGTGTTATGCATTCCTCGTCTACGATTCAAATGAAAGTAAATGCGACACTTCCTTGCAAGGAAATAGCGTTTGCTGATGTCTACGTATCGCAGCAATAGATTTCTAATGCTTCTTAAAACGCGATATCGCATCTCATTTCTATGTCTCATGGTAAGATATAATATGATTTGCGAAGCGTTATGTATTCCTCGTCTACACCTCAAATGAATGTAAATGCGACACTTCCTTGCAAGGAAATAGCGTTTGCAGATGTCTACGTATCGAAGCAATAGAGTTGAAATGCTTCTTAAAACGAGATATTGCATCTCATATCTATGTTTCATGATAAGATATAATATTCATTGCGAAGTGTTATGTATTCCTCGTCTACACATCAAATGAATGTAAATGCGACACTTCCTTGCAAGGAAATAGCGTTTGCAGATGTCTACGTATCACAGCCATAGAGTTCTTGTGATTCTTAGAACGCGATATCGCATCTCATTTCTATGTTTCATGGTAAGATATAATATGATTTGCGAAGTGTCATGTATTCCTCGTCTACACTTCAAATGAATGTAAATGCGACACTTCCTAGTAAGGAAATAGCGTCTGCAGATGTCTAGGTATCGTAGCAATAGAGTTCTAATGCTTCATAAAACGCGATATCGCTTCTCATTTCTATGTTTCATGGTAAGATATAACATGATTTGCGAAGTGTTATGCATTCCTCGTCTACGATTCAAATGAATGTAAATGCGACACTTCCTTGCAAGGAAGTAGCGTTTGCAGATGTCTACGTATCACAGCAATAGAGTTCTTGTGATTCTTAGAACGCGATATCGCATCTCATTTCTATGTTTCATGGTAAGATATAATAAGATTTGCGAAGTATCATGTATTCCTCGTCTACAGTTCAAATGAATGTGAATGCGACACTTCCTCGCTAGGAAATAGCGTTTGCAGATGTCTACGTGTCGTAGCAATAGATTTGCAATGCTTCTTAAAACGCGATATTGCATCTGATATCTATGTTTCATGGTAAGATATAATATGATTTGCGAAGTGTTATGTATTCCTCTTCTACACTTCAAATGAATGTAAATGCGACACTTCCTTGCAAGGAAATAGCGTTTGCAGATGTCTAGGTATCGTAGGGATAGAGTTCTAATGCTTCTTAAAACGACATATCGCACCTCATTTCTATGTTTCACGATAAGATATAATATTCATTGCGAAGTCTTATGCATTCCTCGTCTACGATTCAAATGGATGAAAATGCGACACTTCCTTGCTAGGAAATAGCGTTTGCAGATGTCTACGTATCGAAGCAATAGTGTTCAAATGCTTCTTAAAACAAGATATCGCAACTCATTTCTATGTTTCATGATAAGATGTAATATTCATTGCGAAGTGTTATGTATTCCTCGCCTACACTTCAAATGAATGTAAATGCGACACTTCCTTGCTAGGAAATAGCGTTTGCAGATGTCTACGTATCGAAGCAATAGAGTTCAAATGCTTCTAAAAACGAGATATTGCATCTCATATCTATGTTTCATGATAAGATATAATATTCATTGCGAAGTGTTATGCATTCCTCGTCTACGATTCAAATGAATGTAAATGCGACACTTCCTTGCAAGGAAATGGCGTTTGCAGATGTCTACGTATAGTAGCATTGAATTTCTGATGCTTCTTAGAACGCGATATCGAATCTCATTTCTATGTTTCATGGTAAGATATAATATGATTTGCGAAGTGTTATGTATTCCTCGTCTACACTTCAAATGAATGTAAATGCGACACTTCCTTGTAAGGAAATAGCGTCTGCAGATTTCTAGGTATCGTAGCAATAGAGTTCTAATGCTTCATAAAACGCGATATCGCTTCTCATTTCTATGTTTCATGGTAAGATATAACATGATTTGCGAAGTGTTATGCATTCCTCGTCTACGATTCAAATGAATGTAAATGCGACACTTCCTTGCAGGGAAGTAGCGTTTGCAGATGTCTACGTATCACAGCAATAGAGTTCTTGTGATTCTTAGAACGCGATATCGCATCTCATTTCTATGTTTCATGGTAAGATATAATATGATTTGCGAAGTGTCATCTATTCCTCGTCTACACTTCAAATGAATGTAAATGCGACACTTCCTTGCAAGGAAATAGCGTTTGCAGATGTCAACGTATCGTAGGGATAGAGTTCTAATGCTTCTTAAAACGCGATATCGCATCTCATTTCTATGTTTCATGGTAAGATATAATATGATTTGCGAAGTGTCATGTATTCCTCGTCTACACTTCAAATGAATGTGAATGCGACATTTCCTTGCAAGGAAATAGCGTTTGCAGATGTCTACGTATCGTAGGGATAGAGTTCTAATGCTTCTTAAAACGCGATATCGCATCTCATTTCTATGTTTCATGGTAAGATATAATATGATTTGCGAAGTATCTTGTATTCCTCTTCTACACTTCAAATGAATGTAAATGCAACACTTCCTCGCTAGGAAATAGCGTTTGCAGATGTCTGCGTATCGTAGCAATAGATTTCTAACGCTTCTTAAAACGCGATATCGCATCTCATTTCTATGTTTCATGTTAAGATATAATATGATTTGCGAAGTGTTATGTATTCCTCGTCTACACTTCAAATGAATGTAAATGCGACACTTCCTTGTAAGGAAATAGCGTTTGCAGATGTCTACCTATCGTAGCAATAGAGTTCTAATGCTTCTTAAAACGCGATATCGCACCTCATTTCTATGTTTCATGGTAAGATATAATATGATTTGCGAAGTGTTATGTATCCCTCGTCTACACTTCAAATGAATGTGAATGCGACACTTCCTCGTTAGGAAATAGCGTCTGCAGATGTCTAGATATCGTAGCAATAGAGTTCTAATGCTTCTTAAAACGCGATATCGCATCTCATTTCTATGTTTTATGGTAAGATATAATATTCATTGCGAAGTGTCATGTATTCCTCGTCTACACTTTAAATGAATGTGATTGCGACACTACCTCGCTAGGAAATAGCGTTTGCAGATGTCTAGGTATCGTAGCAATAGAGTTCTAATGCTTCATAAAACGCGATATCGCTTCTCATTTCTATGTTTCATGGTAAGATATAACATGATTTGCGAAGTGTAGTGTATTCCTCGTCTAAACTTCAAATGAATGTAAATTCGACACTTCCTTGCAAGGAAATAGCGTTTGCAGATGTCTACGTATCGAAGCAATAGAGTTCAAATGCTTCTTAAAACGAGATATTGCATCTCATATCTATGTTTCATGATAAGATATAATATTCATTGCGAAGTGTTATGCATTCCCCGTCTACGATTCAATTGAATGTAAGTGCGACACTTCCTTGCAAGGAAATAGCGTTTGCAGATGTCTACGTATCACAGCAATAGAGTTCTTGTGATTCTTAGAACGCGATATCGCATCACATTTCTATGTTTCATGGTAAGATATAATATGATTTGCGAAGTGTCATCTATTCCTCGTCTACACTTCAAATGAATGTAAATGCGACACTTCCTTGCAAGGAAATAGCGTTTGCAGATGTCTACGTATCGTAGGGATAGAGTTCTAATGCTTCTTAAAACGCGATATCGCATCTCATTTCTATGTATCATGGTAAGATATAATATGATTTGCGAAGTGTCATGTATTCCTCGTCTACACTTCAAGTGAATGTGAATGCGACATTTCCTCGCTAGGAAAAAGCGTTTGCAGATGTCTACGTGTCGCAGCAATAGATTTCCAATGCTTCTCAAAACGCGATATCGCATCTGATTTCTATATTTCATGGTAAGATATAATATGATTTGCGAAGTGTTATGTATTCCTCTTCTACACTTCAAATGAATGTAAATGCGACACTTCCTTGCAAGGAAATAGCGTTTGCAGATGTCTACGTATCGAAGCAATAGTGTTCAAATGCTTCTTAAAACAAGATATCGCAACTCATTTCTATGTTTCATGATAAGATGTAATATTCATTGCGAAGTGTTATGTATTCCTCGTTTACACTTCAAATGAATGTGAATGCGACACTTCCTCGCTAGGAAATAGCGTCTGCAGATGTCTAGGTATCGTAGCAATAGAGATCTAATGCTTCATAAAACGCGATATCGCTTCTCATTTCTATGTTTCATGGTAAGATATAACATGATTTGCGAAGTGTTATGTATTCCTCGTCTACACATCAAATGAATGTAAATGCGACACTTCCTCGCTAGGAAATAGCGTCTGCAGATGTCTAGATATCGTAGCAATAGAGTTCTAATGCTTCTTAAAACGCGATATCGCATCTCATTTCTATGTTTCATGGTAAGATATAATATGATTTGCGAAGTGTCATGTATTCCTCGTCTGCATTCCAAATGAATGCGAATGCGACATTTCCTTGCAAGGAATAGCGTTTGCAGATGTCTACGTATCGTAGCAATGGATTTCTAATGCTTCTTAAAACGCGATATCGCATCTCATTTCTATGTTTCATGGTAAGATATAGTATGATTTGCGAAGTGTCATCTATTCCTCGTCTACACTTCAAATGAATGTAAATGCGACACTTCCTTGCAAGGAAATAGCGTTTGCAGATGTCTACGTATCGTAGCAATAGAGTTCTTATGATTCTTAAAACGCGATATCGCATCTCATTTCTGTGTTTCATGCTAAGATATAATAAGATTTGCGAAGTGTCATGTATTCCTCGTCTACACTTCAAATGAATGTGATTGCGACACTTCCTCGCTAGGAAATAGCGTTTGCAGATGTCTAGGTATCGTAGCAATAGAGTTCTAATGCTTCTTAAAACGCGAAATCGCATCTCATTTCTATGTTTCATGGTAAGATATAATATGATTTGCGAAGTGTAGTGTATTCCTCGGCTAAACTTCAAATGAATGTAAATTCGACACTACCTTGCTAGGAAATAACGTCTGCAGATGTCTAGGTATCGTAGCAATAGAGTTCTAGTGCTTCTTAAAACGCGATATCGCATCTCATTTCTATGTTTCATGGTAAAATATAATATGATTTGCGAAGTGTTATGTATTCCTCGTCTACACTTCAAATGAATGTAAATGAGACACTTCCTTGCTAGGAAATAGCGTTTGCAGATGTCTACGTATCGTAGCAATAGAGATCTTATGATTCTTAAAACGCGATATCGCATCTCATTTCTATGTTTCATGGTAAGATATAATATGATTTGCGAAGTGTCATCTATTCCTCGTCTACACTTCAAATGAATGTAAATGCGACACTTCCTTGCAAGGAAATAGCGTTTGCAGATGTCCACGTATCGTAGGGATAGAGTTCTAATGCTTCTTAAAACGCGATATCGCATCTCATTTCTATGTTTCATGGTAAGATATAATATGATTTGCGAAGTATCATGTATTCCTCGTCTACACTTCAAATGAATGTAAATGCAACACTTCCTCGCTAGGAAATAGCGTTTGCAGATGTCTACGTATCGTAGCAATAGATTTCTAATGCCTCTTAAAACAAGATATCGCAACTCATTTCTATGTTTCATGATAAGATGTAATATTCATTGCGAAGTGTTATGTATTCCTCGCCTACACTTCAAATGAATGTAAATGCGACACTTCCTTGCTAGGAAATAGCGTTTGCAGATGTCTACGTATTGAAGCAATAGAGTTCAAATGCTTCTTAAAACGAGATATTGCATCTCATATCTATGTTTCATGATAAGATATAATATTCATTGCGAAGTGTTATGCATTTCTCGTCTACGATTCAAATGAATGTAAATGCGACACTTCCTTGCAAGGAAATAGCGTTTGCAGATGTATAGGTATCCTAGCAATAGAGTTCTAGTGCTTCTCAAAACGCGATGTCGCATTTCATTTCTATGTTTCGTGATAAGATATAATATTCATTGTGGAGTGTTATGTATACCTCGCATTCACTTCAAAAGAATGTAATTGCGACACTTCCCTGCTAGGAAGTGGAGTTTGCTTATGTCTACGTATCCAAGCAATAGGTTTCTAATGCTTCTCAAAACACGATGTCGCATCTCATTTCTATGTTTCATGATCAGATATAATATTCATTGCGAAGTGTCATGTATACCTCGTGCTCACTTCAAAAGGTTGTAAATGCGACACTTCCTTGCTAGGAAATAGCGTTTCCAGATGACTACGTGTCGAAACAATAGAGATCCAGTGATTCTTAAAACGCGATATCACATCTCACTTCTATGTTTCATTATAAGATATATTATTCATTACGGAGTGTTATGTATATCTCGTATTCACGTCAAAAGAATGTAAATGCAACCCTTCCATGCTAGGAAATAACACTTGCAGATGTCTACGTATCGTAGCAATAGAGTTCTAATGCTTCTGAAAATGAGAAGTCGCATCTCATTTCTATGTTTCTTGATTAGGTATAATATTCATTGCGAAGTGTCATTTATACCTCGTACTCACTTCAAAAGGTTGTAAATCCGGCACTTCCTTGATAGGAAATAGCGTTTCCAGATGACTACGTGTCGAAACAATAGAGATCCAATGATTCTTAAAACGCGATATCACATCTCACTTCTATGTTTAATTAAAAGATATATTATTCGTTATGGAGTGTTATGTATACCTCGTATTCACGTCACAAGAATGTGAATGCGACCCTTCCACGCTAGGAAATATTGTTTGCAGATGTCTACGTATCGTAGCAATAGCGTTCTAGTGCTTCTTAAATCGCGATATCACATCCCACTTCTATGTTTCGAGATAAGATATAATGTTCATTGCGAAGTGGTATGTATACCTCGTATTCACTTCAAAAGATTGTAAATGCGGCTCTTCCATGCTAGGTAATAGCGTTTGCAGATGTCTACGTATCGTAGCAATAGAGTTCTAATGCTTCCTATAACGAGATGTCGCATTTCATTTCTATGTTTCGTGATAAGATATAATATACATTGTGGAGTGTTATATATACCTCGCATTCACTTCAAAAGAATGTAATTGCGACACTTCCCTGCTAGGAAGTGGAGTTTGCTTATGTCTACGTATCCAAGCAATAGGGTTCTAATGCTTCTCAAAACACGATGTCGCATCTCATTTCTATGTTTCATGATCAGATATAATATTCATTGCGAAGTGTCATGTATACCTCGTACTCACTTCAAAAGGTTGTAAATGCGACACTTCCTTGCTAGGAAATAGCGTTTCCAGATGACTACGTGTCGAAACAATAGAGATCCAATGATTCTTAAAACGCGATATCACATCTCACTTCTATGTTTCATTATAAGATGTATTATTCATTACGGAGTGTTATGTATACCTCGTATTCACGTCAAAAGAATGTAAATGCGACCCTTCCATGCTAGGAAATAACACTTGCAGATGTCTAGGTATCGTAGCAATAGAGTTCTAATGCTTCTGAAAACGAGAAGTCGTATTTCATTTCTATGTTTTGTAATAAGATAAAATATTCATGGTGGAATGTCATGTATACCCCGTATTCACTTGAAAAGAATATAAATGCGACACTCCCTTGCTAGGAAATAACATTTGCAGATGTCTACGCATCGTAGCAATAGAGTTCTAGTACTTCTTAAATCGCGATATCGCATCTCACTTCTATGTTTCGAGATAAGATATAATATTCATTGCGAAGTGTTATGTATACCTCGTATTATCTTCAAAAGAATGTAAATGCGGCACTTCCATGCTAGGAAATAGCGTTTGCAGATGTCTACGTATCGTAGCAATAGAGTTCTAATGCTTCTTAAAATGGGAAGTCGTATTTCATTTCTATGTTTCGTAATAAGATATAATATTCATGGTGGAATGTCATGTATATCTCGTATTCACTTCGAAAGAATGTAAATGCGACACTTCCTTGCTAGGAAATAACATTTGCAGATGTCTACGCAACGTAGCAATAGAGTTCTGGTGCTTCTTAAATCGCGATATAGCATCTCACTTCTATGTTTCGAGATAAGGTATAATATTCATTGCGGAGTGTCATGTATACCTCGTATTTACTTCAAAAGAATGTAAATGCGACACTCTCTTGCTAGGAAATATTGTTTGCAGATGTCTACGTACCGTAGTAATAGAGCTCCAATGCTTCTCAAAACGCGATATCGCAACTCATTCCTATGTTTCATGGTAAGATGTAATATTCATTGCGAAGTGTCATGTATACCTCGATTTCATTCCACAATAATGTAAATGCGACACTTCCACGCTAGGAAATAGCGTTTGCAGATGTCTATGTGTCGTAGCATTAGAGTTCTAATGCTTCTTAAAACGCCATATCGCATCTCACTTCTATGTATCATGATAAGATATGATATTCATTGCGAAGTGTCATGTATATCTCGTATTCACATCAAAAGAATGTAAATGCGACACTTTCTTGCTAGGAAATATTGTTTGCAGATGCCTACGTATCGTAGCAATAGAGCCCTAATGCTTCTCAAAACGCGATATCGCAACCCATTCCTATGTTTCATGATAAGATATAATATTGATTCAGATGTTTTATGTATATCTCGTATTCACTTCAAAAGAATGTAAATGCGAAACTTCCATGCTAGGAAATAGCGTTTGCAGATGTCAACGTATCGTAGCAATAGAGGTCTAATGCTTCTTAGTACGCCATATCGCATCTCACTTCTATGTTTCATTAGAAGATATAATATTCATTGCGAAGTGTCATGTATATCTCGTATTCACTTCAAAAGAATGTAAATGCGACACTTTCTTGCTAGGAAATAGCGTTTGCAGATGTCCACGTATCGTAGCAATAGAGTTCTAATCCTTCTTAAAACGCGATATCGCATCTCACTTCTATGTTTCATTATAAGATATAATATTGATTCCGATGTTTCATGTATATCTCGTATTCACTTCAAAAGAATGTAAATGCGAAACTTCCATGCTATAAAATAGCGTTTGCAGATGTCTACGTATCGAAGCAATAGTGTTCTAATGCTTCTCATATCGCGGGATCGCAACTCATTCCTATGTTTCATGATAAGATATGATATTCATTGCGAAGTGTCATGTACATCTCGTTTTCTCTTCAAAAGAATGTAAATGCGAAACTTCCATGCTAGGAAATAGCGTTTGCAGATGTATACGTATCGTAGCAATAGAGTTCTAATGCTTCTTAACACGCCATATCGCATCTCACTTCTATGTTTCATGATAAGATATAATATTCATTGCGAAGTGTCATGTATACGTCGATTTCACTTCACAAGAATGTAAATGTGACACTTCCTTGCTAGGAAATATAGTTTGCAGATGTCTGCGTATCGCAGCAATAGAGAAAGTAATACTTCTTAAAACGAGATGTGGCATTTCATTTCTATGTTTCGTAATAAGATGTAATATTCATTGTGGAGTGTTATGTATACCTCGTACTCAGTTCAAAAGGATGTAAGTGCGACACATCCTTGCTAGGAAATAACGTTTGCAGATGTCTACGCATCGTAGCAATAGAGTTCTGGTGCTTCTTAAATCGCGATATAGCATCCCACTTCTATGTTTCCAGATAAGGTATAATATTCATTGCGGAGTGTCATGTATTTACTTCAAAAGAATGTCAATGCGACACTTTCTTGCTAGGAAATATTGTTTGCAGATGTCTACGTATCGTAGCAATAGAGCTCTAATGCTTCTCAAAACGCGATATCGCAACTCATTCCTATGTTTCATGGTAAGATATAATATTCATTGCGAAGTGTCATGAATATCTCGTATTCACTTCAAAAGAATGTAAATGCGAAGCTTCCATGCTTGGAGATAGCGTTTGCAGATATCTACGTATCGTAACAATAGAGTTTTAATGCTTCTCAAAACGCGACATCGCATCTCATTCCTATGTTTCATGATAAGATATAACACTCATTGCAAAGTGTCATGTATATCTCTTATTCACTTCAAAGGAATGTAAATGCGACACTTCCATGCTAGGAAATAGCGTTTGCAGATGTCTACGTATCATAGCAATAGTGTTCTAATGCTTCCTAGAACGCGATATCGCATCTCACTTCCATGTTTCATGATAAAATATAATATTCATTGCGAAGTGTCATGTATACCTCGATTTCGCTACACAAGAATGTAAATGCGACACTTCCTGGCAAGGAAATATTGTTTGCAGATGTCTACGTATCGTAGCAATAGAGTTCTAATGCTTCTTAAAACGAGAAGTCGTATTTCATTTCTATGCTTCGTAATAAGATATAATATTCATTGTCGAATGTTATGTATACCTCGTATACACTTCAAAAGTATGTAAATGCAACACATCCTTGCTAGGAAATAACGTTTGCAGATATGTACGTATATTAGCAATAGAGTTCTAATGCTTCTCAAAACGCGATATAGCATCTCATTCCTATGTTTCATTATAAGATATAATGCTCATTGCGAAGTGTCATGTATACCTAGTATTCACTTCAAAGGAATGTAAATGCGACACTTCCATGCTAGGAAATAGCGTTTGCAGATGTCTACGTATCGAAGCAGTAGTGTTCTAATGCTTCTCAAAACGCGATATCGCAACTTATTCCTATGTTTCATGATGAGATATAATATTGATTTCGATGTTTCATGTATATCTCGTATTCACTTCAAAAGAATGTAAATGCGAAACTCCCATGCTATAAAATAGCGTTTGCAGATGTCTACGTATCGTAGCAATAGAGTTCTAATGCTTCTCAAAACGCGATATCGCAACTCATTCCTATGTTTCATGATAAGATATAATATTCATTGCGAAGTGTCATGTACATCTCGTTTTCACTTCAAAAGAATGTAAATGCGAAACTTCCATGCCAGGAAATAGCGTTTGCAGATGTCTACGTATCGTAGCAATAGAGTTCTAATGCTTCATAAAACGCCATATCGCATCTCACTTCTATGTTTCATGATAAGATATAATATTCATTGCGAAGTGTCATGTATACTTCGTATTCACTTCAAAAGAATGTAAGTGGGACACTTCCATGCTAGGGAATAGCGTTTGCAGATGTCTACGTATCGTAGCAATGGAGTTCTAATGCTTCCTAAAACGCGATATCGCATCCCACTTCTATGATTCATGATAAGATATAATATTGATTCCGATGTTTCATGTGTATCTCGTATTCACTCCAAAAGAATGTAAATGCGACACTTCCATTCTAGGAAATAGCGTTTGCAGATGTCTACGTATCGTAGCAATAGTGTTCTAATTCTTCTTAGAACGCGATATCGCATCTCACTTCTATGTTTCATGATAAAATATAATATTCATTGCGAAGTGTCATGTATACCTCGATTTCACTACACAAGAATGTAAATGCGACACTTCCTGGCAAGGAAATATTGTTTGCAGATGTCTACGTGTCGTAGCAATAGAGTTCTAATGCTTCTTAAAACGAGATGTCGTATTTCATTTCTATGTTTCGTAATAAGGTATAATATCCATTGTCGAATGTTATGTATACCTCGAGTTCACTTCAGAAGGATGTAAGTGCGACACTTCCTTGCTAGGAAATAACGTTTGCAGATGTCTACGCATCATAGCAATAGAGTTCTAGTGCTTCTTAAATAGCGATATAACATCTCACTTCTATGTTTCCAGATAAGGTACAATATTCATTGCGAAGTGTCATGTATACCTCGTATTCACTTCAAGAGAATGTAAATGCGGCACTTTCTTGCTAGGAAATATTGTTTGCAGATGTCTACGTGTCGTAGCAATAGAGTTCTAATGCTTCTTAAAACGAGATGTCGTATTTCATTTCTATGTTTCGTAATAAGATATAATATTCATTGTCGAATGTTATGTATACCTCGAGTTCACTTCAAAAGGATGTAAGTGCGACACTTCCTTGCTAGGAAATAACGTTTGCAGATGTCTACGCATCATAGCAATATAGTTCTAGTGCTTCTTAAATAGCGATATAACATCTCACTTCTATGTTTCCAGATAAGGTACAATATTCATTGCGAAGTGTCATGTATACCTCGTATTCAATTCAAAAGAATGTAAATGCGACACTTCCATGCTAGGAAATAGCGTTTGCAGATGTCTACGTATCGAAGCAACAGTGTTCTAATGCTTCTCAAATCGCGATATCGCAACTTATTCCTATGTTTCATGATAAGATATAATATTGATTCCGATGTTTCATGTATATCTCGTATTCACTTCAAAAGAATGTAAATGCGAAACTTCCATGCTATAAAATAGCGTTTTCAGATGTCTACGTATCGTAGCAATAGGGTTCTAATGCCTCTTAAAACG
This sequence comes from Xylocopa sonorina, assembly GCF_050948175.1. Taxonomy (NCBI): domain Eukaryota; kingdom Metazoa; phylum Arthropoda; class Insecta; order Hymenoptera; family Apidae; genus Xylocopa; species Xylocopa sonorina. The sequence continues at coordinate 175,695 of NW_027490210.1, read as the reverse complement.
CCATATCGCATCTTACTTCTACGTTTCAAGATAAGATATAATATCCATTGCGAAGTGTCATGTATACGTCGTATTCACTTCAAAGGAATGTAAATGCGACACTTCCTTGCTAGGAAATAGCGTTGCAGATGTTTACGTATCGGAGCAATAGAGTTCTAATGCATCTTAAGTCGCGATATCTCACCTCATGTCTATGTTTGATGATAAGATATGATATTCAAAGCGAAGTGTCATGTGTGCCTCGTATTCACTTGAAAAGAATGTAAATGCGACACTTCTGTGCTAGGAAATAGCGTCTCCAGATATCGACGAATCGTAGCAATAGATTTCCAATGCCTCTTAAAAAGCGATATCGCATCTCATTTCTACGTTTCATGATAAGATATAATATTCATTACAAAGCGTCATGTATACCTCGTATTCACTTCATGTGAATGTAAATGCGACACCTCCTTGCTAGGAAATAACGTTGGTAGATGTCTACGTATCGAAGCAATAGAGTTCTAATGCTCCTTATAATGCGATATCGCAACTGATTTCTATGTTCCATGATGAGATATAATATTCATTGCGAAGTGTCCTGTGTACACCGTATTCACTGCAAATGAATGTAAATGCGACACTTTCTTGCTAGGAAGTAGCGTTTGCAGATGTCTACGTACCGAAGCAATAGTGTTCTAATGCATCTTAAATCGCGATATCCCCTCACGTTTCTATGTTTCATGATAAGATATAATATTCATTGTGCAGTGTTATGTTAGCCTCGAACTCATTTCAGAAGAATGTAAATGCGACACATCCTTGCTAGGTAATAGCGTTTGCAGATGTCTACGTATCGCAGCAATAATGTTCTAATGGTTCTCAAAACGCGATATCGCATCTCGATTCTATGATTCATGATAAGATATAATATTCATTGCGAAGTGTCATGTGTACCTCGTATTCACTTCAAATGAATGCAAATGCAACACTTCCTTGCTATTAATTAGCGTTTGCAGATGTCTACGTATCCAAGCAATAGAGTTTTAATGCTTCTTAAAACGCGATATCGCATATATTTTCTATGTTTCATGATAAGATATAATCTTCATTGCGAAGTGTCACTCATACCTCGTATTCACTTGAAATGAATGTAAATGCGACACATCCTTGACAGGAAATAGCGCTTGCAGATGTCAACCTATCGAGGCAATAGGAATCCATTGCATCTTCAAACGCGATATCGCATCTCATTTCTATGTTTCATGATAAGATATAACATCCATTGCGAAGGGTCACTTATACCTCGTATTTACTTCAAAAGAATGTAAATGCGACACTCTCTTGCTAGGAAATATTGTTTGCAGATGTCTACGTACCGTAGTAATAGAGCTCCAATGCTTCTCAAAACGCGATATCGCAACTCATTCCTATGTTTCATGGTAAGATGTAATATTCATTGCGAAGTGTCATGTATACCGCGATTTCATTCCACAATAATGTAAATGCGGCACTTCCACGCTAGGAAATAGCGTTTGCAGATGTCTATGTGTCGTAGCATTAGAGTTCTAATGCTTCTTAAAACGCCATATCGCATCTCACTTCTATGTATCATGATAAGATATGATATTCATTGCGAAGTGTCATGTATATCTCGTATTCACATCAAAAGAACGTAAATGCGACACTTTCTTGCTAGGAAATATTGTTTGCAGATGCCTACGTATCGTAGCAATAGAGCCCTAATGCTTCTCAAAACGCGATATCGCAACCCATTCCTATGTTTCATGATAAGATATAATATTGATTCAGATGTTTTATGTATATCTCGTATTCACTTCAAAAGAATGTAAATGCGAAACTTCCATGCTAGGAAATAGCGTTTGCAGATGTCAACGTATCGTAGCAATAGAGGTCTAATGCTTCTTAGTACGCCATATCGCATCTCACTTCTATGTTTCATTATAAGATATAATATTCATTGCGAAGTGTCATGTATATCTCGTATTCACTTCAAAAGAATGTAAATGCGACACTTTCTTGCTAGGAAATAGCGTTTGCAGATGTCTACGTATCGTAGCAATAGAGTTCTAATGCTTCTTAACACGCCATATCGCATCTCACTTCTATGTATCATGATAAGATGTAATATTCATTGCAAAGTGTCATGTATGCCTCGAGTTCACTTCAAACGAATGTAAATGCGATACTTCCATGCTAGGAAATAGCGTTTTCAGATGTCTGCGTATCGTAGCAATAGAGTTCCAATGCTTCTTAAAACGCCATATCGCATCTCACTTCTATGTTTCATGATAAGATATAATATTCATTGCGAAGTGTCACGTATACCTCGATTTCATTCCACAATAATGTAAATGCGACACTTGCACGCTAGGAAATAGCGTTTGCAGATATCCACGTATCGTAGCAATAGAGTTCTAATCCTTCTTAAAACGCGATATCGCATCTCACTTCTATGTTTCATTATAAGATATAATATTGATTCCGATGTTTCATGTATATCTCGTATTCACTTCAAAAGAATGTAAATGCGAAACTTCCATGCTATAAAATAGCGTTTGCAGATGTCTACGTATCGAAGCAATAGTGTTCTAATGCTTCTCATATCGCGGGATCGCAACTCATTCCTATGTTTCATGATAAGATATGATATTCATTGCGAAGTGTCATGTACATCTCGTTTTCTCTTCAAAAGAATGTAAATGCGAAACTTCCATGCTAGGAAATAGCGTTTGCAGATGTATACGTATCGTAGCAATAGAGTTCTAATGCTTCTTAACACGCCATATCGCATCTCACTTCTATGTTTCATGATAAGATATAATATTCATTGCGAAGTGTCATGTATACGTCGATTTCACTTCAAAAGAATGTAAATGCGACACTCTCTTGCTAGGAAATATTGTTTGCAGATGTCTACGTACCGTAGTAATAGAGCTCCAATGCTTCTCAAAACGCGATATCGCAACTCATTCCTATGTTTCATGGTAAGATGTAATATTCATTGCGAAGTGTCATGTATACCTCGATTTCATTCCACAATAATGTAAATGCGGCACTTCCACGCTAGGAAATAGCGTTTGCAGATGTCTATGTGTCGTAGCATTAGAGTTCTAATGCTTCTTAAAACGCCATATCGCATCTCACTTCTATGTATCATGATAAGATATGATATTCATTGCGAAGTGTCATGTATATCTCGTATTCACATCAAAAGAATGTAAATGCGACACTTTCTTGCTAGGAAATATTGTTTGCAGATGCCTACGTATCGTAGCAATAGAGCCCTAATGCTTCTCAAAACGCGATATCGCAACCCATTCCTATGTTTCATGATAAGATATAATATTGATTCAGATGTTTTATGTATATCTCGTATTCACTTCAAAAGAATGTAAATGCGAAACTTCCATGCTAGGAAATAGCGTTTGCAGATGTCAACGTATCGTAGCAATAGAGGTCTAATGCTTCTTAGTACGCCATATCGCATCTCACTTCTATGTTTCATTATAAGATATAATATTCATTGCGAAGTGTCATGTATATCTCGTATTCACTTCAAAAGAATGTAAATGCGACACTTTCTTGCTAGGAAATAGCGTTTGCAGATGTCTACGTATCGTAGCAATAGAGTTCTAATGCTTCTTAACACGCCATATCGCATCTCACTTCTATGTATCATGATAAGATGTAATATTCATTGCAAAGTGTCATGTATGCCTCGAGTTCACTTCAAACGAATGTAAATGCGATACTTCCATGCTAGGAAATAGCGTTTTCAGATGTCTACGTATCGTAGCAATAGAGTTCCAATGCTTCTTAAAACGCCATATCGCATCTCACTTCTATGTTTCATGATAAGATATAATATTCATTGCGAAGTGTCACGTATACCTCGATTTCATTCCACAATAATGTAAATGCGACACTTGCACGCTAGGAAATAGCGTTTGCAGATGTCCACGTATCGTAGCAATAGAGTTCTAATCCTTCTTAAAACGCGATATCGCATCTCACTTCTATGTTTCATTATAAGATATAATATTGATTCCGATGTTTCATGTATATCTCGTATTCACTTCAAAAGAATGTAAATGCGAAACTTCCATGCTATAAAATAGCGTTTGCAGATGTCTACGTATCGAAGCAATAGTGTTCTAATGCTTCTCATATCGCGGGATCGCAACTCATTCCTATGTTTCATGATAAGATATGATATTCATTGCGAAGTGTCATGTACATCTCGTTTTCTCTTCAAAAGAATGTAAATGCGAAACTTCCATGCTAGGAAATAGCGTTTGCAGATGTATACGTATCGTAGCAATAGAGTTCTAATGCTTCTTAACACGCCATATCGCATCTCACTTCTATGTTTCATGATAAGATATAATATTCATTGCGAAGTGTCATGTATACGTCGATTTCACTTCACAAGAATGTAAATGTGACACTTCCTTGCTAGGAAATATAGTTTGCAGATGTCTGCGTATCGCAGCAATAGAGAAAGTAATACTTCTTAAAACGAGATGTGGCATTTCATTTCTATGTTTCGTAATAAGATGTAATATTCATTGTGGAGTGTTATGTATACCTCGTACTCAGTTCAAAAGGATGTAAGTGCGACACATCCTTGCTAGGAAATAACGTTTGCAGATGTCTACGCATCGTAGCAATAGAGTTCTGGTGCTTCTTAAATCGCGATATAGCATCCCACTTCTATGTGTCCAGATAAGGTATAATATTCATTGCGGAGTGTCATGTATTTACTTCAAAAGAATGTAAATGCGACACTTTCTTGCTAGGAAATATTGTTTGCAGATGTCTACGTATCGTAGCAATAGAGCTCTAATGCTTCTCAAAACGCGATATCGCAACTCATTCCTATGTTTCATGGTAAGATATAATATTCATTGCGAAGTGTCATGAATATCTCGTATTCACTTCAAAAGAATGTAAATGCGAAGCTTCCATGCTTGGAGATAGCGTTTGCAGATATCTACGTATCGTAACAATAGAGTTTTAATGCTTCTCAAAACGCGACATCTCATCTCATTCCTATGTTTCATGATAAGATATAACACTCATTGCAAAGTGTCATGTATATCTCTTATTCACTTCAAAGGAATGTAAATGCGACACTTCCATGCTAGGAAATAGCGTTTGCAGATGTCTACGTATCATAGCAATAGTGTTCTGATGCTTCCTAGAACGCGATATCGCATCTCACTTCCATGTGTCATGATAAAATATAATATTCATTGCGAAGTGTCATGTATACCTCGATTTCACTACACAAGAATGTAAATGCGACACTTCCTGGCAAGGAAATATTGTTTGCAGATGTCTACGTATCGTAGCAATAGAGTTCTAATGCTTCTTAAAACGAGAAGTCGTATTTCATTTCTATGTTTCGTAATAAGATATAATATTCATTGTCGAATGTTATGTATACCTCGTATACACTTCAAAAGAATGTAAATGCAACACATCCTTGCTAGGAAATAACGTTTGCAGATATGTACGTATATTAGCAATAGAGTTCTAATGCTTCTCAAAACGCGATATAGCATCTCATTCCTATGTTTCATTATAAGATATAATGCTCATTGCGAAGTGTCATGTATACCTAGTATTCACTTCAAAGGAATGTAAATGCGACACTTCCATGCTAGGAAATAGCGTTTGCAGATGTCTACGTATCGAAGCAGTAGTGTTCTAATGCTTCTCAAAACGCGATATCGCAACTTATTCCTATGTTTCATGATGAGATATAATATTGATTTCGATGTTTCATGTATATCTCGTATTCACTTCAAAAGAATGTAAATGCGAAACTCCCATGCTATAAAATAGCGTTTGCAGATGTCTACGTATCGTAGCAATAGAGTTCTAATGCTTCTCAAAACGCGATATCGCAACTCATTCCTATGTTTCATGATAAGATATAATATTCATTGCGAAGTGTCATGTACATCTCGTTTTCACTTCAAAAGAATGTAAATGCGAAACTTCCATGCCAGGAAATAGCGTTTGCAGATGTCTACGTATCGTAGCAATAGAGTTCTAATGCTTCATAAAACGCCATATCGCATCTCACTTCTATGTTTCATGATAAGATATAATATTCATTGCGAAGTGTCATGTATACTTCGTATTCACTTCAAAAGAATGTAAATGGGACACTTCCATGCTAGGGAATAGCGTTTGCAGAGGTCTACGTATCGTAGCAATGGAGTTCTAATGCTTCCTAAAACGCGATATCGCATCCCACTTCTATGATTCATGATAAGATATAATATTGATTCCGATGTTTCATGTGTATCTCGTATTCACTCCAAAAGAATGTAAATGCGACACTTCCATGCTAGGAATAGCGTTTGCAGATGTCTACGTATCGTAGCAATAGTGTTCTAATTCTTCTTAGAACGCGATATCGCATCTCACTTCTATGTTTCATGATAAAATATAATATTCATTGCGAAGTGTCATGTATACCTCGATTTCACTACACAAGAATGTAAATGCGACACTTCCTGGCAAGGAAATATTGTTTGCAGATGTCTACGTGTCGTAGCAATAGAGTTCTAATGCTTCTTAAAACGAGATGTCGTATTTCATTTCTATGTTTCGTAATAAGGTATAATATCCATTGTCGAATGTTATGTATACCTCGAGTTCACTTCAGAAGGATGTAAGTGCGACACTTCCTTGCTAGGAAATAACGTTTGCAGATGTCTACGCATCATAGCAATAGAGTTCTAGTGCTTCTTAAATAGCGATATAACATCTCACTTCTATGTTTCCAGATAAGGTACAATATTCATTGCGAAGTGTCATGTATACCTCGTATTCACTTCAAGAGAATGTAAATGCGGCACTTTGTTGCTAGGAAATATTGTTTGCAGATGTCTACGTGTCGTAGCAATAGAGTTCTAATGCTTCTTAAAACGAGATGTCGTATTTCATTTCTATGTTTCGTAATAAGATATAATATTCATTGTCGAATGTTATGTATACCTCGAGTTCACTTCAAAAGGATGTAAGTGCGACACTTCCTTGCTAGGAAATAACGTTTGCAGATGTCTACGCATCATAGCAATATAGTTCTAGTGCTTCTTAAATAGCGATATAACATCTCACTTCTATGTTTCCAGATAAGGTACAATATTCATTGCGAAGTGTCATGTATACTCGTATTCAATTCAAAAGAATGTAAATGCGACACTTCCATGCTAGGAAATAGCGTTTGCAGATGTCTACGTATCGAAGCAACAGTGTTCTAATGCTTCTCAAATCGCGATATCGCAACTTATTCCTATGTTTCATGATAAGATATAATATTGATTCCGATGTTTCATGTATATCTCGTATTCACTTCAAAAGAATGTAAATGCGAAACTTCCATGCTATAAAATAGCGTTTGCAGATGTCTACGTATCGAAGCAATAGTGTTCTAATGCTTCTCATATCGCGGGATCGCAACTCATTCCTATGTTTCATGATAAGATATGATATTCATTGCGAAGTGTCATGTACATCTCGTTTTCTCTTCAAAAGAATGTAAATGCGAAACTTCCATGCTAGGAAATAGCGTTTGCAGATGTATACGTATCGTAGCAATAGAGTTCTAATGCTTCTTAACACGCCATATCGCATCTCACTTCTATGTTTCATGATAAGATATAATATTCATTGCGAAGTGTCATGTATACGTCGATTTCACTTCACAAGAATGTAAATGTGACACTTCCTTGCTAGGAAATATAGTTTGCAGATGTCTGCGTATCGCAGCAATAGAGAAAGTAATACTTCTTAAAACGAGATGTGGCATTTCATTTCTATGTTTCGTAATAAGATGTAATATTCATTGTGGAGTGTTATGTATACCTCGTACTCAGTTCAAAAGGATGTAAGTGCGACACATCCTTGCTAGGAAATAACGTTTGCAGATGTCTACGCATCGAAGCAATAGAGTTCTGGTGCTTCTTAAATCGCGATATAGCATCCCACTTCTATGTGTCCAGATAAGGTATAATATTCATTGCGGAGTGTCATGTATTTACTTCAAAAGAATGTAAATGCGACACTTTCTTGCTAGGAAATATTGTTTGCAGATGTCTACGTATCGTAGCAATAGAGCTCTAATGCTTCTCAAAACGCGATATCGCAACTCATTCCTATGTTTCATGGTAAGATATAATATTCATTGCGAAGTGTCATGAATATCTCGTATTCACTTCAAAAGAATGTAAATGCGAAGCTTCCATGCTTGGAGATAGCGTTTGCAGATATCTACGTATCGTAACAATAGAGTTTTAATGCTTCTCAAAACGCGACATCTCATCTCATTCCTATGTTTCATGATAAGATATAACACTCATTGCAAAGTGTCATGTATATCTCTTATTCACTTCAAAGGAATGTAAATGCGACACTTCCATGCTAGGAAATAGCGTTTGCAGATGTCTACGTATCATAGCAATAGTGTTCTAATGCTTCCTAGAACGCGATATCGCATCTCACTTCCATGTGTCATGATAAAATATAATATTCATTGCGAAGTGTCATGTATACCTCGATTTCACTACACAAGAATGTAAATGCGACACTTCCTGGCAAGGAAATATTGTTTGCAGATGTCTACGTATCGTAGCAATAGAGTTCTAATGCTTCTTAAAACGAGAAGTCGTATTTCATTTCTATGTTTCGTAATAAGATATAATATTCATTGTCGAATGTTATGTATACGTCCGTATACACTTCAAAAGAATGTAAATGCAACACATCCTTGCTAGGAAATAACGTTTGCAGATATGTACGTATATTAGCAATAGAGTTCTAATGCTTCTCAAAACGCGATATAGCATCTCATTCCTATGTTTCATTATAAGATATAATGCTCATTGCGAAGTGTCATGTATACCTAGTATTCACTTCAAAGGAATGTAAATGCGACACTTCCATGCTAGGAAATAGCGTTTGCAGATGTCTACGTATCGAAGCAGTAGTGTTCTAATGCTTCTCAAAACGCGATATCGCAACTTATTCCTATGTTTCATGATGAGATATAATATTGATTTCGATGTTTCATGTATATCTCGTATTCACTTCAAAAGAATGTAAATGCGAAACTCCCATGCTATAAAATAGCGTTTGCAGATGTCTACGTATCGTAGCAATAGAGTTCTAATGCTTCTCAAAACGCGATATCGCAACTCATTCCTATGTTTCATGATAAGATATAATATTCATTGCGAAGTGTCATGTACATCTCGTTTTCACTTCAAAAGAATGTAAATGCGAAACTTCCATGCCAGGAAATAGCGTTTGCAGATGTCTACGTATCGTAGCAATAGAGTTCTAATGCTTCATAAAACGCCATATCGCATCTCACTTCTATGTTTCATGATAAGATATAATATTCATTGCGAAGTGTCATGTATACTTCGTATTCACTTCAAAAGAATGTAAATGGGACACTTCCATGCTAGGGAATAGCGTTTGCAGAGGTCTACGTATCGTAGCAATGGAGTTCTAATGCTTCCTAAAACGCGATATCGCATCCCACTTCTATGATTCATGATAAGATATAATATTGATTCCGATGTTTCATGTGTATCTCGTATTCACTCCAAAAGAATGTAAATGCGACACTTCCATGCTAGGAAATAGCGTTTGCAGATGTCTACGTATCGTAGCAATAGTGTTCTAATTCTTCTTAGAACGCGATATCGCATCTCACTTCTATGTTTCATGATAAAATATAATATTCATTGCGAAGTGTCATGTATACCTCGATTTCACTACACAAGAATGTAAATGCGACACTTCCTGGCAAGGAAATATTGTTTGCAGATGTCTACGTGTCGTAGCAATAGAGTTCTAATGCTTCTTAAAACGAGATGTCGTATTTCATTTCTATGTTTCGTAATAAGGTATAATATCCATTGTCGAATGTTATGTATACCTCGAGTTCACTTCAGAAGGATGTAAGTGCGACACTTCCTTGCTAGGAAATAACGTTTGCAGATGTCTACGCATCATAGCAATAGAGTTCTAGTGCTTCTTAAATAGCGATATAACATCTCACTTCTATGTTTCCAGATAAGGTACAATATTCATTGCGAAGTGTCATGTATACCTCGTATTCACTTCAAGAGAATGTAAATGCGGCACTTTGTTGCTAGGAAATATTGTTTGCAGATGTCTACGTGTCGTAGCAATAGAGTTCTAATGCTTCTTAAAACGAGATGTCGTATTTCATTTCTATGTTTCGTAATAAGATATAATATTCATTGTCGAATGTTATGTATACCTCGAGTTCACTTCAAAAGGATGTAAGTGCGACACTTCCTTGCTAGGAAATAACGTTTGCAGATGTCTACGCATCATAGCAATATAGTTCTAGTGCTTCTTAAATAGCGATATAACATCTCACTTCTATGTTTCCAGATAAGGTACAATATTCATTGCGAAGTGTCATGTATACCTCGTATTCAATTCAAAAGAATGTAAATGCGACACTTCCATGCTAGGAAATAGCGTTTGCAGATGTCTACGTATCGAAGCAACAGTGTTCTAATGCTTCTCAAATCGCGATATCGCAACTTATTCCTATGTTTCATGATAAGATATAATATTGATTCCGATGTTTCATGTATATCTCGTATTCACTTCAAAAGAATGTAAATGCGAAACTTCCATGCTATAAAATAGCGTTTTCAGATGTCTACGTATCGTAGCAATAGGGTTCTAATGCCTCTTAAAACGCCATATCGCATCTTACTTCTACGTTTCAAGATAAGATATAATATCCATTGCGAAGTGTCATGTATACGTCGTATTCACTTCAAAGGAATGTAAATGCGACACTTCCTTGCTAGGAAATAGCGTTGCAGATGTTTACGTATCGGAGCAATAGAGTTCTAATGCATCTTAAGTCGCGATATCTCACCTCATGTCTATGTTTGATGATAAGATATGATATTCAAAGCGAAGTGTCATGTGTGCCTCGTATTCACTTGAAAAGAATGTAAATGCGACACTTCTGTGCTAGGAAATAGCGTCTCCAGATATCGACGAATCGTAGCAATAGATTTCCAATGCCTCTTAAAAAGCGATATCGCATCTCATTTCTACGTTTCATGATAAGATATAATATTCATTACAAAGCGTCATGTATACCTCGTATTCACTTCATGTGAATGTAAATGCGACACCTCCTTGCTAGGAAATAACGTTGGTAGATGTCTACGTATCGAAGCAATAGAGTTCTAATGCTCCTTATAATGCGATATCGCAACTGATTTCTATGTTCCATGATGAGATATAATATTCATTGCGAAGTGTCCTGTGTACACCGTATTCACTGCAAATGAATGTAAATGCGACACTTTCTTGCTAGGAAGTAGCGTTTGCAGATGTCTACGTACCGAAGCAATAGTGTTCTAATGCATCTTAAATCGCGATATCCCCTCACGTTTCTATGTTTCATGATAAGATATAATATTCATTGTGCAGTGTTATGTTAGCCTCGAACTCATTTCAGAAGAATGTAAATGCGACACATCCTTGCTAGGTAATAGCGTTTGCAGATGTCTACGTATCGCAGCAATAATGTTCTAATGGTTCTCAAAACGCGATATCGCATCTCGATTCTATGATTCATGATAAGATATAATATTCATTGCGAAGTGTCATGTGTACCTCGTATTCACTTCAAATGAATGCAAATGCAACACTTCCTTGCTATTAATTAGCGTTTGCAGATGTCTACGTATCCAAGCAATAGAGTTTTAATGCTTCTTAAAACGCGATATCGCATATATTTTCTATGTTTCATGATAAGATATAATCTTCATTGCGAAGTGTCACTCATACCTCGTATTCACTTGAAATGAATGTAAATGCGACACATCCTTGACAGGAAATAGCGCTTGCAGATGTCAACCTATCGAGGCAAAAGGAATCCATTGCATCTTCAAACGCGATATCGCATCTCATTTCTATGTTTCATGATAAGATATAACATCCATTGCGAAGGGTCACTTATACCTCGTATTTACATGAAAAGAATGTAAATGCGACACATCCATGATAGGAAATAGCGTTTGCAGATGTCTACGAATCGAAGCAATATAGCTCTAATGCTTCATAAATCGCGATATCGCATCTCATTGCTATGTTTCATGATAAGATATAATATTCATTGCGGAATGTTATGTATACCTGGCATACACTTCAAATGAATGTAAATGCGACACTTGCATGCTAGGAAATAGCGTTTGCAGATGTCTACGTATCGAAGCAATAGAGTTCTAATGCTTCTCAAAACGCGATATCATATCTCACTCCTATGTTTCATAATAAGATGTAATATTCATTATGGAGAGTTATGTTTACCTCGTATTCACTTCAAAAGAATGTAAATGCGACACTTACATGCTAGGAAATAGCGTTTGCAGATGTCTACGTATCGTAGCAATAGAGTTCTAGTGCTTCTTAAATCGCGACATCGCATCTCACATCTGTTTCGAGACAAGATATAATATTCAATGCGAAGTGTCATGTATACCTCGTATTCACTTCAAAGGAATGTAAATGCGACACTTCCTTGCTAGGAAATAGCGATCCCAGATGACCACGTATCGAAAGAATAGAGTTCTAATACTTCTTAAAGCGAGATGTCGCATCTCATTTCTATGTTTCATGATAAGATATAATATCCATTACGGAGTGTCATGTATACCTCGTATTCACTTCAGTGGAATGTAAATGCGACACTTCCATGCTAGGAAATAGCGTTTGCAGTTGTCTACGTATCGTAGCAATAGAGTTCTAATGCTTCTTAAAACGAGATGTCGCATTTCATATCTATGTTTCGTGATAAGATATAATATTCATTGCGGATTGTTATGTATACCTTGTATTCACTTCAAAAGAATGTAAATGCGACACTTCCTTGCTAGGAAATATTGTTTGCAGATGTCTACGTATCGCAGCAATAGGGTTCTAATGCTACTTCAAACGCGATATCGCATCTCACTTTTATGTTTCATGGTAAGATATAATATTCATTGCGAAGTGTCATGTATACCTCGATTTCACTTCACAAGAATGTAAATGCGACACTTCCTTGCTAGGAAATATTCTTTGCAGATTTCTACGTATATTAGCAATAGAGTTCTAATGCTTCTCAAAACGCGATATAGCACCTCATTCCTATGTTTCATGATAAGATATAATATTCATTGCGAAGTGTCATGTATACCTCGTGTTCACTTCAAAAGAATGTAAATGCGACACTTCCATTCTAGGAAGTAGCATTTGCAGATGTCTACGTATCGTAGCAATAGAGTTCTAATGCTTTCTAAAACGAGATGTCGCATTTCATTTCTATGCTTCGTGATAAGATGTAATAATCATTTTGGAGTGTTATGTATACCTTGTATTCACTTCAAAAGAATGTAAATGCGACACTTCCTTGCTAGGAAATATTGTTTGCAGATGTCTACGTATCGCAGCAATAGAGTTCTAATGCTACTTCAAACGCGATATCGCATCTCACTTTTATGTTTCATGGTAAGATATAATATTTATTGCGAAGTGTCATGTATATCTCGTATTCACTTCACAAGAATGTAAATGCGACACTTCCATGCTAGGAAATAGCGTTTGCAGATGTCTACGTATCGTAGCAAGTGTGTTCTAATGCTTCTTAAAACGAGATCTCGCATTTCATTTCTATGTTTCGTGATAAGATATAATATTCATTGTGGAGTGGTATGTATACCTCGTATTCACTTCAATGTAATATAAATGCGACACTTCCATGCTAGGAAATAGCGTTTGCAGATGTCTACGTGTCGTAGCAATAGAGTTCTAATACTTCTTAAAACGCGGTATCGCATCTCTTTTCTATGTTTCATGATAAGATATAATATTAAGATATAATATTAATTTTCTATGTTTCATGATAAGATATAAACTTCCCTGCTAGGAAATAGTGTTTGCAGGTGTCTACACATCGCAGCAATAGATTTGTAATGTTTCTCAAAACGCGATATAGCATCCCATTTCTATGTTTCATAATAAGATATAATATTCAGTGCGAAGTGTCATGTATATCTCGCATACACTTCAAAGAATGTAAATGCGACACTTGCTTACTAGGAAACAGCGTTTGCAGATGTCTACGTATCGTAGCAGTAGAGTTCTTATGCTTCTTAAAACGCGATATCGCATCTCAATTCTGTGTTTCATGATAAGATATAATATTCATTGTGGAGTGCTATGTATACCCTATTTATTCACTTCAAAAGAATGTAAACGCGACACTTCCTTGCTAGGAAATAGCGTTTCCAGATATCTACGTATCGAAGCAATAGAGTTCTAATGCTCCTCAAAACGGAATATCGCAACAAATTTCTATGTTTCATGATAAGATATAATATTCATTGCGAAGTTTTATGTATTCCTCGTCTATACTTCAAATGAATCTAAATGCGACACGTCCTTTCTAGGAAATAGCATCTGCAGATGTCTACGTATCGTAGCAATATAGATCTAATGCTTTTTAACACGCGATATCGCATCTCAACTATACGTTTCGAGATAAGATATAATATTCATTGCGAAGTGTCATCTATACCTCGTATTCACTTCAGAAGAATGTAAATGCGACACTTCCTTGCTAGGAAATAGCGTTTGCAGATGTCTACGTATCGTAGCAATACAGATCTAATGCATCTCAAAACGCGATATCGCATCTCATTTCTATGTTTCATGATAAGATATAATATTCATTGTGGTGTGTTATGTGTACCTCGTATTCACTTCAAAAGAATGTAAATGCGACACTTCCTTACTATTAACGGCGCTATTGCGGCGCTCGAAGCAAAAGGGTTAAATAGCGTTTGCAGATGTCTACGTATCGTACCAATAGATTTCTAATGCTTTATATATCGCGCTAACCCATCTCATTCCTATGCTTCATGATAAGAGATAATATTCATTGTGGAGTGTTATGTACACCTCGTATTCACTTCAAAAGAATGTAAATTCCACACTTCCTTGCTAGGAAATAGCGTTTGCAGATGTCTACGTATCGCAGCAGTAGAGTTCTTATGCTTCTTAAAACGCGATATCGCATCTCATTTCTATGTTTCGTGATAGGATATAATACTCATTGCGAAGTGTTATGTATTTCTCGTATTCGCTTCAAGTGAATGTAAATGCGACACTTCCTTGCTAGGAAATAGCGTTTGCAGATGTTTAGGTATCGAAGCAATAGAGTTCTAATGCTTCTTATAGCGCGACATCGCATCTCATTTCTATGTTTCGTGATAAGATATAATATTCATTGCGCAGTGTCACGTATGCCTCGTAGTCACTTCAAACGAAAGAAAATGCGACACTTCCTTGCTAGGAAATAGCGTTTGCAGATGTTTAGGTATCGAAGCAATAGAGTTCTAATGCTTCTTATAGCGCGACATCGCACCTCATTTCTCTGTTTCATGGTAAGAGATATTATTCATTGCGAAGTGTTATGTATACCTCCTATCCGCTTCAAAATAATGTAAATGCGACACTTCCTTTCTAGGAAATTACGTGTCCGTATATCTACTTATCGGAGCAATAGAGCTCTAATGCTTCTTAAAACGGGATATCGCATCACATTTTTATGTTCCATGATAAGATATAATACTCATTGTGCAGTGTTATGTATACCTCGTATTCACTTCAAATGTAGGTTAATGCGACACTTCCTTGCTAGGAAATAGCGTTTGCAGTTGTCTTCGTATCGAAGCAATAGAGTTCCAACGCTTCCTAAAACGCGATATCGTATCTCATTTCTATGTTTCATGATAAGATATAATATTCATTGCGAAGTGTTATGTATTTCTCGTCTACGCTTCAAATGAATGTAAATGCGACACTTTCCTTCTAGGAATTAGCGTTCCCAGAAGTCTACGTATCGTAACAATAGAGTTCTAATGCTTCCTAAAACGCGATATCGCATCTCATTTCTATCGTTCATCATAAGATATGATATTCATTGCGAAGTGTCACTTTATACCTCGCATACACCTCAAATGAATATAAATGCGACACATCCTTGCTAGGAAATAGCGTTTGCAGATCTCCACATATTGCATCAATGGAGTTCTAATGCTTCTCATAACGCGATATCGCATCTCATTTCTATGTTTCGTGATAAGTTATAATATTCATTGCGTAGTGCCATGTATACCTCGTATTCACTTAAAATGAATGTAAATGCGACATTTCCTTTCTAGGAAATAGCTTTTGCAGATATCTACGTAACAAAGAAATAGAGTTCTACTGCTTCCTAAAACGGGATATCGCTTCTCATTTCTATATTTCGTGATAAGATATACTATTCATTGCGAAATGCCACTTATACCTCGCATACACTTCAAATGAATGTAAATGCGACACTTCCTTCCTAGGAAATAGCCTTTGCAGATGTCTACGTATCGAAGCAATAGAGTTCTAATGCTTGTTAAAACGGGATATCGCATCGCATTTCCGTGTTTCATGATAAGATATAATATTCATTGCGGAGCGTTCTGTATACCTCGTATCCACTTCAAAAGAATGTAAATGCGACACTTCCCTGCTAGGGAATAGCGTTTGCAGATGTCTAAGTATTGAAGCAATAGGTTTCTAATCCTTCTTAATACGCGATATCGCATCTCATTACTATGTTTCATGATAAGATGTTATACTCATTGTGGAGAGTTATTTATACCTCGTATTCACTTCAAAAGAATGTAAATGCGACGCTTCCATGCTAGGAAACAGCATTTCCAGATATCTACGTATCGTAGCAATAGAGTTCTAATGCTTCTTAAAACGCGATATGGCATCTCATTTCTATGTTTCATGATAAGATATAATATTCATTGCGAAGTGTCATGCATACCTCGTATTCACATCAAAAGAACGTAAATGCGACACTTCCTTGCTAGGAAATAGCGATGGCAGATGTCTTCGTATCGCAGCAATAGAGTTCTGACGCCTCTTAAAACGCGATATCGCATCTCATTTCTATGTTTCATGATAAGATATGGTATACATTGCGAAGTGTCATGTATTCACCGTATTCACTTCAATAGAATGTAAATGCAACACTTCCTTGCTAGGAAATAGAGTTTGCAGATTTCTACGTATCGTAGTAATGGACTTCTAATGCTTCTTAAAACGCGATATCGCATCTCATTCCTATGTTTCATGATAAGATATAATATTCATTGCGAAGTGTCGTATATACCTCGCACACAGTTCAAATGAATCTAAATGCGACATTTTCTTGCTAGAAAATAGCGTTTGCAGATGTCTACGTATCGTAACAATAGATTTCTAGTGCTGCTTAAAACGAGATGTCGCATCTCACTCCTATGTTTTATGATAAGATATAATATTCAATGCGAAGTGTCATGTATACATCGTATTCACTTCAAATGAATGTAAATGCGACACTTGCTTGCTATGAAATAGCGTTTGCAGATGTTTGCGTATCGAAGCATTTGTGTTCTAATGCTTCATAAATCGCGATATCGCACCTCATTTCTAATTTCGTGATAAGGTACAGTATTCATTGTGGAGTATTATATATACCCCGTATTCACTTCAAAAGAATGTAAATGCGACACTTCCTTCCTAGGAAATTGCGTCTGCAGATGTCTACTTATCGAAGCAATATTGTTCTGATGCATCTTAAAACGCGATATCGCCTCTCATTTCTATGTTTCTTGACAAGATGTAATATTCATTGGGCAGTGTTATGTATATCTCGTATTCACTTCAAAAGAATGTAAATGCGAGACTTCCTTCCTATTAAAAAGCGTTTACAGATATCTCCGTATCGAAGCAGTAGATTTCCAATGCTTCTTAAATCCCGATATCGCACCTCATTTCTATGTTTCGTGATAAGTTATAATAATCATTGCGAAGTGTCGCTTATACCTCGTATTCACTTCAGGTGAAGATAAATGCGGCACTTTCTTCCGAGGAAATAGCGTTTGCAGATGTCTACGTATCGTAGCATTAGGGTACTAATGCTTCTTAAAACACACCATCGCATCTCATTTCTATGTTTCATGATAAGATATAATATTCATTGCGAAGTGTCATGTATACCTCGTATTCACTTCAATAGAATGTAAATGCGACTATTCCTTGCTAGGATATAGTGCTTGCAGATGTCTACGTATCGTAGCAATAGAGTTCTAATGCTTCTTATAACGCGATATCGCATCTCATTTCCATGTTTCATGATAAGATATAAATGGAATACGAAGTGTCCTGTATACCTTGTATTCACTTCAAATGAATGTAAATGCGACACTTCCTTGCTTGGAAATAACATTGGCAGATGTCTACGTATCGTAGCAATGGATTTCTGATGCGTCTTAGAACGCGATATCGCATCTCATTTCTATGTTTCATGGTAAGATATAATATGATTTGCGAAGTGTCATGTATTCCTCGTCTACACTTCAAATGAATGTAAATGCTACACATACTTGCAAGGAAATAGCGTTTGCAGATGTCTACGTATCGAAGCAATAGTGTTCCAATGCTTCTCAAAACGCGATATCATATCTCACTCCTATGTTTCATAATAAGATGTAATATTCATTATGGAGAGTTATGTTTACCTCGTATTCACTTCAAAAGAATGTAAATGCGACACTTACATGCTAGGAAATAGCGTTTGCAGATGTCTACGTATCGTAGCAATAGAGTTCTAGTGCTTCTTAAATCGCGACATCGCATCTCACATCTGTTTCGAGACAAGATATAATATTCAATGCGAAGTGTCATGTATACCTCGTATTCACTTCAAAGGAATGTAAATGCGACACTTCCTTGCTAGGAAATAGCGATCCCAGATGACCACGTATCGAAAGAATAGAGTTCTAATACTTCTTAAAGCGAGATGTCGCATCTCATTTCTATGTTTCATGATAAGATATAATATCCATTACGGAGTGTCATGTATACCTCGTATTCACTTCAGTGGAATGTAAATGCGACACTTCCATGCTAGGAAATAGCGTTTGCAGTTGTCTACGTATCGTAGCAATAGAGTTCTAATGCTTCTTAAAACGAGATGTCGCATTTCATATCTATGTTTCGTGATAAGATATAATATTCATTGCGGATTGTTATGTATACCTTGTATTCACTTCAAAAGAATGTAAATGCGACACTTCCTTGCTAGGAAATATTGTTTGCAGATGTCTACGTATCGCAGCAATAGGGTTCTAATGCTACTTCAAACGCGATATCGCATCTCACTTTTATGTTTCATGGTAAGATATAATATTCATTGCGAAGTGTCATGTATACCTCGATTTCACTTCACAAGAATGTAAATGCGACACTTCCTTGCTAGGAAATATTCTTTGCAGATTTCTACGTATATTAGCAATAGAGTTCTAATGCTTCTCAAAACGCGATATAGCACCTCATTCCTATGTTTCATGATAAGATATAATATTCATTGCGAAGTGTCATGTATACCTCGTGTTCACTTCAAAAGAATGTAAATGCGACACTTCCATTCTAGGAAGTAGCATTTGCAGATGTCTACGTATCGTAGCAATAGAGTTCTAATGCTTTCTAAAACGAGATGTCGCATTTCATTTCTATGCTTCGTGATAAGATGTAATAATCATTTTGGAGTGTTATGTATACCTTGTATTCACTTCAAAAGAATGTAAATGCGACACTTCCTTGCTAGGAAATATTGTTTGCAGATGTCTACGTATCGCAGCAATAGAGTTCTAATGCTACTTCAAACGCGATATCGCATCTCACTTTTATGTTTCATGGTAAGATATAATATTTATTGCGAAGTGTCATGTATATCTCGTATTCACTTCACAAGAATGTAAATGCGACACTTCCATGCTAGGAAATAGCGTTTGCAGATGTCTACGTATCGTAGCAAGTGTGTTCTAATGCTTCTTAAAACGAGATCTCGCATTTCATTTCTATGTTTCGTGATAAGATATAATATTCATTGTGGAGTGGTATGTATACCTCGTATTCACTTCAATGTAATATAAATGCGACACTTCCATGCTAGGAAATAGCGTTTGCAGATGTCTACGTGTCGTAGCAATAGAGTTCTAATACTTCTTAAAACGCGGTATCGCATCTCTTTTCTATGTTTCATGATAAGATATAATATTAAGATATAATATTAATTTTCTATGTTTCATGATAAGATATAAACTTCCCTGCTAGGAAATAGTGTTTGCAGGTGTCTACACATCGCAGCAATAGATTTGTAATGTTTCTCAAAACGCGATATAGCATCCCATTTCTATGTTTCATAATAAGATATAATATTCAGTGCGAAGTGTCATGTATATCTCGCATACACTTCAAAGAATGTAAATGCGACACTTGCTTACTAGGAAACAGCGTTTGCAGATGTCTACGTATCGTAGCAGTAGAGTTCTTATGCTTCTTAAAACGCGATATCGCATCTCAATTCTGTGTTTCATGATAAGATATAATATTCATTGTGGAGTGCTATGTATACCCTATTTATTCACTTCAAAAGAATGTAAACGCGACACTTCCTTGCTAGGAAATAGCGTTTCCAGATATCTACGTATCGAAGCAATAGAGTTCTAATGCTCCTCAAAACGGAATATCGCAACAAATTTCTATGTTTCATGATAAGATATAATATTCATTGCGAAGTTTTATGTATTCCTCGTCTATACTTCAAATGAATCTAAATGCGACACGTCCTTTCTAGGAAATAGCATCTGCAGATGTCTACGTATCGTAGCAATATAGATCTAATGCTTTTTAACACGCGATATCGCATCTCAACTATACGTTTCGAGATAAGATATAATATTCATTGCGAAGTGTCATCTATACCTCGTATTCACTTCAGAAGAATGTAAATGCGACACTTCCTTGCTAGGAAATAGCGTTTGCAGATGTCTACGTATCGTAGCAATACAGATCTAATGCATCTCAAAACGCGATATCGCATCTCATTTCTATGTTTCATGATAAGATATAATATTCATTGTGGTGTGTTATGTGTACCTCGTATTCACTTCAAAAGAATGTAAATGCGACACTTCCTTACTATTAACGGCGCTATTGCGGCGCTCGAAGCAAAAGGGTTAAATAGCGTTTGCAGATGTCTACGTATCGTACCAATAGATTTCTAATGCTTTATATATCGCGCTAACCCATCTCATTCCTATGCTTCATGATAAGAGATAATATTCATTGTGGAGTGTTATGTACACCTCGTATTCACTTCAAAAGAATGTAAATTCCACACTTCCTTGCTAGGAAATAGCGTTTGCAGATGTCTACGTATCGCAGCAGTAGAGTTCTTATGCTTCTTAAAACGCGATATCGCATCTCATTTCTATGTTTCGTGATAGGATATAATACTCATTGCGAAGTGTTATGTATTTCTCGTATTCGCTTCAAGTGAATGTAAATGCGACACTTCCTTGCTAGGAAATAGCGTTTGCAGATGTTTAGGTATCGAAGCAATAGAGTTCTAATGCTTCTTATAGCGCGACATCGCATCTCATTTCTATGTTTCGTGATAAGATATAATATTCATTGCGCAGTGTCACGTATGCCTCGTAGTCACTTCAAACGAAAGAAAATGCGACACTTCCTTGCTAGGAAATAGCGTTTGCAGATGTTTAGGTATCGAAGCAATAGAGTTCTAATGCTTCTTATAGCGCGACATCGCACCTCATTTCTCTGTTTCATGGTAAGAGATATTATTCATTGCGAAGTGTTATGTATACCTCCTATCCGCTTCAAAATAATGTAAATGCGACACTTCCTTTCTAGGAAATTACGTGTCCGTATATCTACTTATCGGAGCAATAGAGCTCTAATGCTTCTTAAAACGGGATATCGCATCACATTTTTATGTTCCATGATAAGATATAATACTCATTGTGCAGTGTTATGTATACCTCGTATTCACTTCAAATGTAGGTTAATGCGACACTTCCTTGCTAGGAAATAGCGTTTGCAGTTGTCTTCGTATCGAAGCAATAGAGTTCCAACGCTTCCTAAAACGCGATATCGTATCTCATTTCTATGTTTCATGATAAGATATAATATTCATTGCGAAGTGTTATGTATTTCTCGTCTACGCTTCAAATGAATGTAAATGCGACACTTTCCTTCTAGGAATTAGCGTTCCCAGAAGTCTACGTATCGTAACAATAGAGTTCTAATGCTTCCTAAAACGCGATATCGCATCTCATTTCTATCGTTCATCATAAGATATGATATTCATTGCGAAGTGTCACTTATACCTCGCATACACCTCAAATGAATATAAATGCGACACATCCTTGCTAGGAAATAGCGTTTGCAGATCTCCACATATTGCATCAATGGAGTTCTAATGCTTCTCATAACGCGATATCGCATCTCATTTCTATGTTTCGTGATAAGTTATAATATTCATTGCGTAGTGCCATGTATACCTCGTATTCACTTAAAATGAATGTAAATGCGACATTTCCTTTCTAGGAAATAGCTTTTGCAGATATCTACGTAACAAAGAAATAGAGTTCTACTGCTTCCTAAAACGGGATATCGCTTCTCATTTCTATATTTCGTGATAAGATATACTATTCATTGCGAAATGCCACTTATACCTCGCATACACTTCAAATGAATGTAAATGCGACACTTCCTTCCTAGGAAATAGCCTTTGCAGATGTCTACGTATCGAAGCAATAGAGTTCTAATGCTTGTTAAAACGGGATATCGCATCGCATTTCCGTGTTTCATGATAAGATATAATATTCATTGCGGAGCGTTCTGTATACCTCGTATCCACTTCAAAAGAATGTAAATGCGACACTTCCCTGCTAGGGAATAGCGTTTGCAGATGTCTAAGTATTGAAGCAATAGGTTTCTAATCCTTCTTAATACGCGATATCGCATCTCATTACTATGTTTCATGATAAGATGTTATACTCATTGTGGAGAGTTATTTATACCTCGTATTCACTTCAAAAGAATGTAAATGCGACGCTTCCATGCTAGGAAACAGCATTTCCAGATATCTACGTATCGTAGCAATAGAGTTCTAATGCTTCTTAAAACGCGATATGGCATCTCATTTCTATGTTTCATGATAAGATATAATATTCATTGCGAAGTGTCATGCATACCTCGTATTCACATCAAAAGAACGTAAATGCGACACTTCCTTGCTAGGAAATAGCGATGGCAGATGTCTTCGTATCGCAGCAATAGAGTTCTGACGCCTCTTAAAACGCGATATCGCATCTCATTTCTATGTTTCATGATAAGATATGGTATACATTGCGAAGTGTCATGTATTCACCGTATTCACTTCAATAGAATGTAAATGCAACACTTCCTTGCTAGGAAATAGAGTTTGCAGATTTCTACGTATCGTAGTAATGGACTTCTAATGCTTCTTAAAACGCGATATCGCATCTCATTCCTATGTTTCATGATAAGATATAATATTCATTGCGAAGTGTCGTATATACCTCGCACACAGTTCAAATGAATCTAAATGCGACATTTTCTTGCTAGAAAATAGCGTTTGCAGATGTCTACGTATCGTAACAATAGATTTCTAGTGCTGCTTAAAACGAGATGTCGCATCTCACTCCTATGTTTTATGATAAGATATAATATTCAATGCGAAGTGTCATGTATACATCGTATTCACTTCAAATGAATGTAAATGCGACACTTGCTTGCTATGAAATAGCGTTTGCAGATGTTTACGTATCGAAGCATTTGTGTTCTAATGCTTCATAAATCGCGATATCGCACCTCATTTCTAATTTCGTGATAAGGTACAGTATTCATTGTGGAGTATTATATATACCCCGTATTCACTTCAAAAGAATGTAAATGCGACACTTCCTTCCTAGGAAATTGCGTCTGCAGATGTCTACTTATCGAAGCAATATTGTTCTGATGCATCTTAAAACGCGATATCGCCTCTCATTTCTATGTTTCTTGACAAGATGTAATATTCATTGGGCAGTGTTATGTATATCTCGTATTCACTTCAAAAGAATGTAAATGCGAGACTTCCTTCCTATTAAAAAGCGTTTACAGATATCTCCGTATCGAAGCAGTAGATTTCCAATGCTTCTTAAATCCCGATATCGCACCTCATTTCTATGTTTCGTGATAAGTTATAATAATCATTGCGAAGTGTCGCTTATACCTCGTATTCACTTCAGGTGAAGATAAATGCGGCACTTTCTTCCGAGGAAATAGCGTTTGCAGATGTCTACGTATCGTAGCATTAGGGTACTAATGCTTCTTAAAACACACCATCGCATCTCATTTCTATGTTTCATGATAAGATATAATATTCATTGCGAAGTGTCATGTATACCTCGTATTCACTTCAATAGAATGTAAATGCGACTATTCCTTGCTAGGATATAGTGCTTGCAGATGTCTACGTATCGTAGCAATAGAGTTCTAATGCTTCTTATAACGCGATATCGCATCTCATTTCCATGTTTCATGATAAGATATAAATGGAATACGAAGTGTCCTGTATACCTTGTATTCACTTCAAATGAATGTAAATGCGACACTTCCTTGCTTGGAAATAACATTGGCAGATGTCTACGTATCGTAGAAATAGAGTTCTAATGTTTCTTAAAACGCGATATCGCATCAAACTACTATGTTTCATGATAAGGTATAATATTCATTGCGAAGTGTCATGTATACCTCCTATTCCCTTCAAAATAATGTAAATGCGAAACTTCCTTGCTAGGAAACAGCGTTTGCAGATGTCTACGTATCGTAGCATTAGAGTTCTAATGCTTCTTTAAACGTGATATCGCACCTCACTTCTATGTTTCAGGATAAGATATAATAATCATTGCGAAGTGTCACTTATACCTCGTATTCACATCAGGTGAATGTAAATGCGACGCATCCTTCCTAGGAAATAGCGTTTGCAGATATCTACGTATCGTAGCAATAGAGTTCTAATGCTTCTTATAACGCGATATCGCATCTCATTTCCATGTTTCATGATAAGATATAAATGGAATACGAAGTGTCCTGTATACCTTGTATTCACTTCAAATGAATGTAAATGCGACACTTCCTTGCTTGGAAATAACATTGGCAGATGTCTACGTATCGTAGAAATAGAGTTCTAATGTTTCTTAAAACGCGATATCGCATCAAACTACTATGTTTCATGATAAGGTATAATATTCATTGCGAAGTGTCATGTATACCTCCTATTCCCTTCAAAATAATGTAAATGCGAAACTTCCTTGCTAGGAAACAGCGTTTGCAGATGTCTACGTATCGTAGCATTAGAGTTCTAATGCTTCTTTAAACGTGATATCGCACCTCACTTCTATGTTTCAGGATAAGATATAATAATCATTGCGAAGTGTCACTTATACCTCGTATTCACATCAGGTGAATGTAAATGCGACGCATCCTTCCTAGGAAATAGCGTTTGCAGATATCTACTTATCGTAGCATTAGGGTTCTAATGCTTCTTAAAACGCGATATCGCATCTCACTTCTATGTTTCATGGAAAGGTATAATATTCATTGCGAAGTGTCATTTATACCTCGTACTCACTTCAAAAGAATGTAAATGCGACACTTCCTTGCTAGGAAGTTCCGTTTGCAGATGTCTACGTATCGTAGTAATAGATTTCTAGTGCTTCTTAAAACGCGATATCGCATCTCACATCTATGATTCATGATGAGATATAATATTCATTGCGAAGTGTCACTTATACCTCGTATTCACATCAGGTGAATGTAAATGCGACGCATCCTTCCTAGGAAATACCGTTTGCAGATGTCTTCGTATCGTAGCAATGGAGTTCTGACGCTTCTTAAAACGCGATATCGCATCTCATTTCTATGTTTCCTGATAAGATATAATATTCATTGCGAAGTGTCATGTATACCTCGTATTCACTTCAAATGAATGTAAATGCGACACTTGCTTGCTATGAAATAGCGTTTGCAGATGTTTACGTATCGAAGCATTTGAGTTCTAATGCTTCATAAATCGCGATACCGCACCTCATTTCTAATTTCGTGATAAGGTACAATATTCATTGTGGAATATTATATATACCCCGTATTCGCTTCAAAAGAATGTAAATGCGACACTTCCTTCCTATTAAAAAGCGTTTACAGATGTCTCCGTATCGATGCAGTAGAGTTCTAATGCTCCTTAAATCCCGATATCGCACCTCATTTCTATGTTTCGTGATAAGTTATAATATTCATTGTGCAGTGTTATGTGTATCTCGTATTCACTTCAAAAGAATGTAAATGCGACACTTCCTTCCTATTAAATAGCGTTTGCAGATGTCTCCGTATCGAAGCAGTAGAGTTCTAATGCTTCTTATATCCTGATATCGCATCTCATTTCTATGTTTCGTGATAAGTTATAATAATCATTGCGAACTGTCGCTTATGCCTCGTATTCACTTCAAGTGAAGGTAAATGCGGCACTTCCTTCCGAGGAAATAGCGTTTGCAGATGTCTACGTATCGTAGCATTAGGGTACTAATGCTTCTTAAAACACACCATCGCATCTCATTTCTATGTTTCATGATAAGATATAATATTCATTGCGAAGTGTCATGTATACCTCGTATTGACTTCAATAGAATGTAAATGCGACTATTCCTTGCTAGGATATAGTGTGTGCAGATGCCTACGTATCGTAGCAATAGAGTTCTAATGCTTCTTATAACGCGATATCGCATCTCATTTCCATGTTTCATGATAAGATATAAATGGAATACGAAGTGTCCTGTATACCTTGTATTCACTTCAAATGAATGCAAATGCGACACTTCCTTGCTAGGAAATAGCGTCTCCTGATATTTACGTATTGTAGCAACAGAGTTCTAATGCTTCTTAAAACACGATATCGCATCTCATTTCTATGTCCCATGATATGATATAATATTCATTGCGAAGTGTTATGTATTCCTCGTCTACACCACAAATGAATGTAAATGAGACACTTCCGTTCTAGGAAATTACTTTTCCAGATGTCTACGTATCGAAACAATAGAGTTCTAATGGTTTTTATAACGAGAAGTCGCATCTCATTTCTATGTTTCATGATAAGATACAATATTCATTGTGGAGTGTTATGTATACCTCGTATTCACTTCAAAAGAATGTCAACGCGACACTTCCTTGCTAGGAAATATTGTTTGCAGATGTCTACGTATCGAAGCAATAGAGTTCTAATGCTTCTCAAATCGCGATATCGCATTTCATTTCTATGTTTCATGATAAGATATATTATTCATAGCGAAGTGTCATGTATACCTCGTATTCATTTCAAAAGAATGTAAATGCGACACTTCCTTGCTAGGAAATAGTGTTTGCAGATGTCTACGTATCGTAGCAATAGGGTACTAATGCTTCTCAAAACGCCATATCGCTTCTCATTTCTATGTTTCATGATAAGATACAATATTCATTGCGAAGTGTCACTTATACCTCGTATTCACTTCAAAAGAATGTAAATGCGTCACTTCCTTGCTAGGCAATAGCGTTTGCAGATGTCTCCGTATCGAAGCAATAGAATTCTGATGCTCCTTAAATCGCGATATCGCATCACATTTCTATGTTTCGTGACGGGGTATAATATTCATTGTGGAGTGCTATGTACACCCCGTATTCACTTTATAAGAATGTAAATGCGACACTTTCTAGCTATTAAGTAGCGTTTGCATATGTCTACGTATCGAAGCAATAGTGTTCTAAAGCTTCTTAAAACCAGATATCGCAAATCATTTCAATTTTTCATGATAAGATGTAATACTCATTGCGAAGTGTCGTGTGTACCTCGCATACACTTCAAATGAATGTGAATGCGACACTTCCTTGCTAGGAAATAGCGTTTGCAGATGTCTTCGTATCGTAGCATTAGAGTTCTAATGCTTCTTTAAACGTGATATCGCATCTCACTTCTATGTTTCAGGATAAGATATAATATTCATTGCGAAGTGTCACTTATACCTCGTATTCACTTCAGGTGAATCTAAATGCGACACTTCCTTCCTGGGAAATAGCGCTTGCAGATGTCTACTTATCGTAGCAATAGAGTTCTAACGCTTCTTAAAACGCGATAACGCATCTCATTTCTGTGTTTCATGATAAGATATAAGATTCATTGCGAAGTGTCCTGTATACCTCGTATTCACTTCAAAAGAATGTAAATGCGACACTTCCTTGCTAGGAAATAGCGATGGCAGATGTCTTCGTATCGTAGCAATAGTGTTCTAATGCTTCTTAGTACGCGATATCGCATCTCACTTCTATGTTTCATGATAAAATATAATATTCATTGCGAAGTGTCATGTACATCTCGTTTTCAATTCAAAAGAATGTAAATGCGAAACTTCCATGCCAGGAAATAGCGTTTGCAGGTGTCTACGTATCGTAGCAATAGAGTTCTAATGCTTCTTAAAACGCGATATCGCATCTCACTTCTATGTTTCATGATAAGATATAATATTCATTGCGAATTGTCATGTATACCTCGATTTCACTTCACAAGAATGTAAATGCGACACTTCCATGCTAGGAAATAGAGTTTGCAGATGTCTACGTATCGTAGCAATAGAGTTCTAATTCTTCTTAGAACGCGATATCGCCTCTTACTCCTATGTTTCATGATAAGATATAATATTCGTTGCGAAGTGTCATGTATACCTCGATTTCACTTCACAAGAATGTAGATGCGACACTTCCATGCTAGGAAACAGCGTTTGCAGATGTCTACGTATCGTAGTAATAGATTTCTAGTGCTTCTTAAAACGCGATATCGCATCTCACATCTATGATTCATGATGAGATATAATATTCATTGCGAAGCGTCATGTATACCTCGTATTCACTTCAAAAGAATGTAATTGCGAAATTTCCGTGCTAGGAAATAGCGTTTGCAGATGTCTACGTATCGTAGCGATAGAGTTCTAATGCTTCCTATAACGCGATATCGCAACTCATACCTATGTTTCATGGTAAGATATAATATTCATTGCGAAGTGTCATGTACATCTCGTTTTCACTTCAAAAGAATGTAAATGCGAAACTTCCATGCTAGGAAATTGCGTTTGCAGATGTCCACGTATCGTAGCGATAGAGTTCTAATGCTTCTTATCACGCGATATCGCAACTCATTCCTATGTTTCATGGTAAGATATAATATTCATTGCGAAGTGTCATGTACATCTGGTTTTCACTTCAAAAGAATGTAAATGCGAAACTTCCATGTTAGGAAATAGAGTTTGCAGATGTCAACGTATCGTAGCAATAGAGGTCTAATGCTTCTCAAAACGCGATATCGCAACTCATTCCTATGTTTCATGGTAAGATATAATATTCATTGCGAAGTGTCATGTATACCTCGTATTCACTTCAAAAGAATGTAAATGCGAAACTTCCATGCTATAAAATAGCGTTTGCAGATGTCCACGTATCGTAGCAACAGAGTTCTAATGCTTCTCAAAACGCGATATCGCAACTCATTCCTATGTTTCACTATAAGATATAGTATTCATTGCGAAGTGTCATGTACATCTCGTTTTCACTTCAAAAGAATGTAAATGCGAAACTTCCGTGCTAGGAAATAGCGTTTGCAGATGTCTACGTATCGTAGCAATAGAGTTCTAATGCTACTTAAAACGCGATAAGGCATCTCACTTCTATGTTTCATGATAAGATATAATATTCATTGCGAAGTGTCATTTATACCTCGTATTCACTTCAAAAGAATGTAAATGCGACCCGTCCTTGCTATGAAATAGCGTTAGCAGATGTCTACGTATCGGAGAAATAGAGTTCTAATGCTAGTTATAACGCGATATTGCATCTCATTTCTATGTCTCATGATATGATATAATATTCATTGCGAAGTGTTATGAATTCCTCGCCTACACTTAAAATGAATGCAAATGCTACACTTCCTTGGTAGGAAATAGCGTTTGCAGATGTCTACGTATCGCAGCAATAGGGGTCCAATGCTTCTCAAAACGCGATATCGCATCCCATTTCTATGATTCATGGTAAGATATAATATTCATTGCGAAGTGTCTTGTGTACCTCGTATTTACATCAGAAGAATGAAAATGCGACACTTCCTTGATAGGAAATAGCGTTTGCAGATGGCTACGTATCGTTGCAATAGAGTTCTAAGGCTTCTCAAAACGCGATATCGCATCCCATTTCTATGCTTCATGATATGATATAATATTCATTGCGAAGTGTCATGTATACCTCGCATACACTTCAAATGAATGTAAATGCGACACTTCCTTGCTAGAAAACTGCATATCCAGATGTCTACGTATCGCAGGAGTAAGGTACTGATGCTCCTTAAATCGCGATATCGCATCTCATCTCTATGTTTCATGATAGGATATAATATTCGTTGCGAAGTGTCATGGATACCACGTATTCTCTTCAAAAGAATGTAAACGCCACACTTCCTTGCTAGGAAATAGCGTTACCAGATATCTACGTATCGTAGCAATAGAGTTCTAATGCTTCTTAGAAGGCGATATCGCATCTCACATCTATGTTTCATGATAAGATATAATATTCATTGCGAAGTGTCATGTATACCTCGTATTCGCTTCAAAAGAATGTAAATGCGACACTTACATGCTAGGAAATAGCGTTTGCAGATGACCACGTATCGAAAGAATAGAGTTCTAGTACTTCTTAAAACGAGATGTCGGATTTCATTTCTATGTTTCGTGATAAGATATAATATTCATTGTGGAGTGTTATGTATACCTCGTATTCACTTCAAAAGAAGGTAAATGCGACACTTCCTTGCTAGGAAATAACACTTGCAGATGTCTACGCATCGTAGCAATAGAGATCTAGTGCTTCTTAAATCGCGATATCGCATCTCACTTCTATGTTTCGAGATAAGATATAATATTCATTGCGAAGTGTCCTGTATACCTCGTATTCACTTCAAAAGAATGTAAATGCGACACTTCCTTGCTAGGAAATAGCGATGGCAGATGTCTTCGTATCGTAGCAATAGTGTTCTAATGCTTCTTAGTACGCGATATCGCATCTCACTTCTATGTTTCATGATAAAATATAATATTCATTGCGAAGTGTCATGTACATCTCGTTTTCAATTCAAAAGAATGTAAATGCGAAACTTCCATGCCAGGAAATAGCGTTTGCAGGTGTCTACGTATCGTAGCAATAGAGTTCTAATGCTTCTTAAAACGCGATATCGCATCTCACTTCTATGTTTCATGATAAGATATAATATTCATTGCGAATTGTCATGTATACCTCGATTTCACTTCACAAGAATGTAAATGCGACACTTCCATGCAAGGAAGTAGAGTTTGCAGATGTCTACGTATCGTAGCAATAGAGTTCTAATTCTTCTTAGAACGCGATATCGCCTCTTACTCCTATGTTTCATGATAAGATATAATATTCGTTGCGAAGTGTCATGTATACCTCGATTTCACTTCACAAGAATGTAGATGCGACACTTCCATGCTAGGAAACAGCGTTTGCAGATGTCTACGTATCGTAGTAATAGATTTCTAGTGCTTCTTAAAACGCGATATCGCATCTCACATCTATGATTCATGATGAGATATAATATTCATTGCGAAGCGTCATGTATACCTCGTATTCACTTCAAAAGAATGTAAATGCGAAATTTCCGTGCTAGGAAATAGCGTTTGCAGATGTCTACGTATCGTAGCGATAGAGTTCTAATGCTTCCTATAACGCGATATCGCAACTCATACCTATGTTTCATGGTAAGATATAATATTCATTGCGAAGTGTCATGTACATCTCGTTTTCACTTCAAAAGAATGTAAATGCGAAACTTCCATGCTAGGAAATTGCGTTTGCAGATGTCCACGTATCGTAGCGATAGAGTTCTAATGCTTCTTATCACGCGATATCGCAACTCATTCCTATGTTTCATGGTAAGATATAATTTTCATTGCGAAGTGTCATGTACATCTGGTTTTCACTTCAAAAGAATGTAAATGCGAAACTTCCATGTTAGGAAATAGAGTTTGCAGATGTCAACGTATCGTAGCAATAGAGGTCTAATGCTTCTCAAAACGCGATATCGCAACTCATTCCTATGTTTCATGGTAAGATATAATATTCATTGCGAAGTGTCATGTATACCTCGTATTCACTTCAAAAGAATGTAAATGCGAAACTTCCATGCTATAAAATAGCGTTTGCAGATGTCCACGTATCGTAGCAACAGAGTTCTAATGCTTCTCAAAACGCGATATCGCAACTCATTCCTATGTTTCACTATAAGATATAATATTCATTGCGAAGTGTCATGTACATCTCGTTTTCACTTCAAAAGAATGTAAATGCGAAACTTCCGTGCTAGGAAATAGCGTTTGCAGATGTCTACGTATCGTAGCAATAGAGTTCTAATGCTTCTTAAAACGCGATAAGGCATCTCACTTCTATGTTTCATGATAAGATATAATATTCATTGCGAAGTGTCATTTATACCTCGTATTCACTTCATAAGAATGTAAATGCGACCCGTCCTTGCTATGAAATAGCGTTAGCAGATGTCTACGTATCGGAGAAATAGAGTTCTAATGCTAGTTATAACGCGATATTGCATCTCATTTCTATGTCTCATGATATGATATAATATTCATTGCGAAGTGTTATGAATTCCTCGCCTACACTTAAAATGAATGCAAATGCTACACTTCCTTGGTAGGAAATAGCGTTTGCAGATGTCTACGTATCGCAGCAATAGGGGTCCAATGCTTCTCAAAACGCGATATCGCATCCCATTTCTATGATTCATGGTAAGATATAATATTCATTGCGAAGTGTCTTGTGTACCTCGTATTTACATCAGAAGAATGAAAATGCGACACTTCCTTGATAGGAAATAGCGTTTGCAGATGGCTACGTATCGTTGCAATAGAGTTCTAAGGCTTCTCAAAACGCGATATCGCATCCCATTTCTATGCTTCATGATATGATATAATATTCATTGCGAAGTGTCATGTATACCTCGCATACACTTCAAATGAATGTAAATGCGACACTTCCTTGCTAGAAAACTGCATATCCAGATGTCTACGTATCGCAGGAGTAAGGTACTGATGCTCCTTAAATCGCGATATCGCATCTCATCTCTATGTTTCATGATAGGATATAATATTCGTTGCGAAGTGTCATGGATACCACGTATTCTCTTCAAAAGAATGTAAACGCCACACTTCCTTGCTAGGAAATAGCGTTACCAGATATCTACGTATCGTAGCAATAGAGTTCTAATGCTCCTTAGAAGGCGATATCGCATCTCACATCTATGTTTCATGATAAGATATAATATTCATTGCGAAGTGTCATGTATACCTCGTATTCGCTTCAAAAGAATGTAAATGCGACACTTACATGCTAGGAAATAGCGTTTGCAGATGACCACGTATCGAAAGAATAGAGTTCTAGTACTTCTTAAAACGAGATGTCGGATTTCATTTCTATGTTTCGTGATAAGATATAATATTCATTGTGGAGTGTTATGTATACCTCGTATTCACTTCAAAAGAAGGTAAATGCGACACTTCCTTGCTAGGAAATAACACTTGCAGATGTCTACGCATCGTAGCAATAGAGATCTAGTGCTTCTTAAATCGCGATATCGCATCTCACTTCTATGTTTCGAGATAAGATATAATATTCATTGCGAAGTGTTATGTATACCTCGTATTATCTTCAAAAGAATGTAAATGCGGCACTTCCATGCTAGGAAATAGCGTTTGCAGATGTCTACGTATCGTAGCAATAGAGTTCTAATGCTTCCTAAAGTGAGAAGTCGTATTTCATTTCTATGTTTCGTAATAAGATATAATATTCATGGTGGAATGTTATGTATACCTCGTATTCACTTCAAAAGAATGTAAATGCGTCACTTCCTTGCTAGGAAATAACATTTGCAGATGTCTACGCATCGTAGCAATAGAGTTCTGGTGCTTCTTAAACCGCGATATCGCAACTCACTTCTATGTTTCATGATAAGATATAGTATTCATTGCGAAGTGTCATGTATATCTCGTATTCACTTCAGAAGAATGTAAAAGCGGCACATCCTTGCTAGGAAATATTGTTTGCAGTTGTCTACCTATCGTAGCAATAGAGTACTAATGCTTCTTAAAACGAGATGTTGCATTTCATTTCTATGTTTCGTGATAAGATATAATATTCATTTTGGAGTGTTATGTATACCTCGTATTCACTTCAAAAGAATGTAAATGCGATACTTCCATGCTAGGAAATAGCGTTTGCAAATGACTACGTATCGTAGCAATAGAGTTTTAGTGCTTCTTAAAACGCGATATCGCATCTGACTTCTATGTTTCATGGTAAGATATAATATTCATTGCGAAGTGTCATGTATACCTCGTATTCACTTCAAAAGAATGTAAATGCGACACTTGCATGCTAGGAAATAGCGTTTGCAGATGTCTATGTATCGTAGCAAGAGTGTTCCAATGCTTCTTAAAACGAGATGTCGCATTTCATTTCTATGTTTCGTAATAAGATATAATATTCATTATGGTATGTTATGTATACCTCGTATTCACTTCAAAAGAATGTAAATGCGACACTTGCATGCTAGGAAATAGCGTTTGCAGATGTCTACGTATCGAAGCAATAGAGTTCTAATGCTTCTTAAAACGCGATATCGCATCTTACTTCTATGTTTCATGATAAGATATAATATTCATTACGAACTGTCATGTATACCTCGTATTCACTTCAAAAGAATGTAAATGCGACACTTCCTTGCTAGGAAACACCGCTTCCAGATGACCACGTATCGAAAGAATCGAGTTCTAATGCTTCTTAAAACGAGATGTCGCATCTCATTTCTATGTTTCATGATAAGGTATAATATCCATTGCGAAGTGTCATGAATACCTCATATTCACTTCAATGGAATGTAAATGCGACACTTCCATGCTAGAAAATAGCGTTTGCAGATGTCTACGTATCGTAGCAATAGAGTTCTAATGCTTCTTAAAACGAGATGTCGCATTTCACTTCTATGTTTCGTGATAAGATATAATATTCATTGTGGATTGTTATGCATAGCTCGTATTCACTTCAAAATAATGTAAATGCCACACTTCCTTGCTAGGAAATATTGTTTGCAGATGACTACGTATCGTAGCAGTAGAGTTCTAATGCTTCTTAAAACGCGATATCGCATCTCACTTCTATGTTTCATGATAAGATGTAATATTCATTGCGAAGTGTCATGTATACCTCGTATTCACTTCAAAAGAATGTAAACGCGAAACTTCCATGCTAGGAAATAGCGTTTGGAGAAGTCTACGTATCGTAGCAATAGATTTCTAATGCATCTTAAAACGGGATATCGCTTCCCATTCCTATGATTCGTGACAAGATTTAGTATTCATTGCGAAGTGTCATGTATACCTCGTATCCACTTCAAAAAAATGTAAATACGACACTTCCAAGATTGGAAATAGCGTTTGCAGATGTCTCCGCATCGAGGCAACAGTGTCCTAATTATTCTTAAAACACGATATCGCATCTCACTTCTGTGTTTCAAGATAAGATATTTTGTTCATTGCGAAGTGTCATGTATACCTTGTATTCACTTCGAATGAATGTCAATGCCACACTTCCATGCTAGGAAATAGCGTTTGCAGATGTCTACGTATCGAGGCAATAGAGTTCTATTGCATCTTAAAACGAGATGTCGCATCTCATTTCTATGTTTTATGATAAGACATAATATTCAATGCGAAGTGTTCTGTATACCTCGTATTCACTTCAGAAGAAAGTATATGCGACACTTCCTTGCTAGGAAATAGCGTATCCAGATATCTACGTACCGAAACAATAGAGCTCTAATACTTCTTAGATCGACATGTCGCATGTCATTTCTACGTTCCACGATGAGATATACTATTCATTGCGACGAGTCATGTAAACATCGCACTCACTTCAAAAGAATGTAAATGCGACAATTCCTTGCTAGGAAATAGCGTTTGTAGATCTCTAAGTATCGAAGCAATAGAATTTTAATGCTTTTTAAGACGCGATATCGCATCTCATTTCTATGTTTCATGATAAGATATAATATTCATTGCGATTTGCATTGTATACCTCGTATTCACTTCAAAAGAATGTAAATGCGACACTTCCATGATAGGAAATAGCGTTTGCAGGTGTCTCCGTATTCAAGCAGTAGAGTTCTATTGCTTCTTGGAACGCGATATCGCATCTCGTTTCTCTGTTACATGATAAGATATAACGTTCAATGTGAAGTGTCATGTATGCCTCATCTTCACTTCAAAAGAATGTGAATGCGAAACTTCCTTGCTAGGAAATTGCGATTGCATATGTCTACGTACCGTAGCAATAGAGTTCTAATGCTTCTTAAAACGCGATATCGCATCTCACATCTATGTTTCATGATAAGATATAATATTAATTGCGAAGTATAATGTATACCTCGTATTCACTTCAAAAGAATGTAAATGCGACACTTCCTTGTTAGGAAATAGCGTTTCCAAATGTCTACGTATCGAAGCAGTAGAATTCTAATGCTTCCTAAATCCCGATATCGCATATCATTTCTATGTTTCGTCATAAGATACAATATTCATTGCGATGTGTCATGAATACCTCGTATTCCGTTCAGAAGGATGTAAATGCGACATTTCCTTGCTAGGAAATTACGTTTGCAGATGTCTACGTATCGCAGCAATAGAGTTCTAATGCTTCTCAAAACGCGATATCGCATCTCATTTCTATGTTTCATGAAAAGATATAATATTCATTGCGAAGTGTCATGTAAACACGTATTCACTTCAAATGAATGTAAATGCGACACTTCCTTGCTAGGAAATAGCGTTTGCAGATGTCAACGTATCGTAGCATTTGAGTTCTAATGCTTCTTAAATCGCGATATCGCATCTCATTTCCATGTTTCATGATAAGACATAATATTCATTGCGAAGTGTCATGTATACCTCGTATTCACCTCAAAAGAATGTAAATGCGACACTTCCTTGCTATTAAATAGCGTTTGCCGATGTCTACGCATCGTAGCAATAGAGCTCTAATGCTTTTTGAATCGCGATATCGCATCTCATTTCCATGTTTCATGATAAGAGATAATATTAATTGCGAAGTGTTGTTATGTATACCTCGTCGAAACTTCAAAAGAATGCAAATGCCACATTTCTTGGCTAGGTAATTGCGTTTCTAGATGTCTACGCATCGAAGCAATGGATTTCTAACTCTTTATAAAACGCGATATCGCATATCAGTTCTAAGTCACATGATAAGATGAAATTTCAATGCAACGCGTTATGTATATCTCCCCTACACTTCAAATGAATGTAAATGCAGCACTTCCTTGCTACGGAATATCGTTTATATATCTGAAGGTTTAGAAGCAATAGAGTTCTAATGCTTCGTAAAACGCGGCTGCGCATGTTACTTCTATATTTCATGATAAGATGTAATATTCATAGCATCGCGTTATGTTTATCTGCTTCTGCACATGAATTGAGTGTGAACTCTACACTTTCTTGCCCGGTGATAGCGTTTCTAGATGTCCAGGTGCCGAAGCATTTAATTCGTCATGCTTCATGCACCGCAGTATCGCATTTCGTATAAACAGTTCAATGTAAGTTAGAAGGTTGTAAAGCTCTATGCATCACATTATGCTTATCTGCTTTTGTGCTTTATAATGCTCTGGGATTTGAGAAGGTCTTCAACTATCCTTAACCCCCTAAATAGGAGTCAAAAGTCCAGCGGCCCTGCAGGTAGGCCATGGGAGCGCGGTGCACGAGGCGCTACGCAATTTAAATGATCAGGAGGATCCCCTCAGGGACACCCAAGGGGGCTAGAAGAGGAAATCGCCGAAATCCACTGATCGATGGACCCGAACAATACCGAAGCCTACAGCCCACTCCACCAAGGGGCCCCGAGTAGGATGCAGGAGACCTGCGAACCACCAGCGAATTCAAGGAACCTGAAGAAGAGAACGTGAGAGCTTATTCGCTAAAGCGTCCCATTTCTTGTGTCGCATATTGTATATTGTATCTTATATCGTGAAGCGAGTTATGATACCCGGTAATTCGCGGCGTGTTGCGTAGTTTCCCGTAGCCCTTGTTAGTTAAACCCACGTCGAGGCCATAAATAAACATGCCGTGACTTCAGTATCTCGCGACCTGAGTGTGTGTACTTGGTTAGGCGTAGTCGAGAGGAGGAGCATTTCGAAGTTTCAAGGGTCGTTCCGCCCCAGGGTTCCCGGGGTCGTGTAGTCTATCCCTTTGCTACTTTCTGAGCAGCTGGCGCCCAAGAAAAGTTGTACGTGAGCGGATACCTTGGAACGATAGATCGCTTTAGATTAAAGTACGTTTTACACCTTAAAGCATTTAGATAATTAACCCCGTCGAGCTTCCCTGACTTACTATATATAGGTTTCCGTCACAACTAATAGGAACCATCACTTTACATAGATATATAGAACACACACAGTTTTATACGTAGAACTGAGAATTTGGGAACTTACTTTGAAACGTTAGTAGTGAGGAATTCCATCGGAATTCATAGAAATTCAGAACTTACTTGCTATGAAACATAGGCAGATAAGGGCCATCGCGTTGCTTAGAACTTTCGAACTTGCTTACTTCAACAAAGATTTCTATTGGCTTCGTCCGTTCTTTTAGAAGAGTTTTTGATAAACCACATACTTTTCACGCTTCTGATGTCTTTGAAAGTTCGCGAGATGTAATCGTTTAAGTTTTAAAATGATTACTTAGTGTGGATTATTATTTAGTAACTCGCTCATAAACGAGTCTGCATGGGAATTAATCCATAAGTTTTTAAGCCTAGAATTTATGCAGTTATTTGTTATTCACTTATTGCTCAAACGACAAAGATTCTGACCACTTCAAAATGGATGACT
This sequence comes from Xylocopa sonorina, assembly GCF_050948175.1. NCBI lineage: Eukaryota > Metazoa > Arthropoda > Insecta > Hymenoptera > Apidae > Xylocopa > Xylocopa sonorina. The sequence continues at coordinate 136,601 of NW_027490210.1, read as the reverse complement.
TTCATCAATTTTCTTAAAAATTGAAATACTGCCCAACTGCTTGCATTAAAGACTGTAATTAAAGCTTTCAAAACATTTTACCTCTTATAGATGAATTCTGGAATTGAAATTGAATGTTTGACTTTTCTAACTCCTGTTTAGACATCTTTCTATTGGAATGTTCAAGTATTTTTCATATTCGTAATTATTAAAAATGTTTTACTTGATTCTTTAATTTAGTATTTAGAATTTTCTGAGAAATATTTTTTATCGTAATGAACTATATAATTGCAATTATAATTCTTTATGAAATAATAATAACAGAAAGATATGTATCCATTCTTGTAGTTTTGTAAAGAGTATTTAATCTTACTATCTAAAATGAAACATTGAGATCTGTTTACAATCTAATGGAATTTAATTACCTTTTGATTCAAATTCACAATGATAATCTTCCATAGTTCAACAATTTTGTGAGCTGTCCTCAGGAATCCGCAGCTCAGTACTTATAAAATGAACGACACAAAGAACAGCCTAACCAAACGTATTCGAACCGATTTTTCAATACTAATCTTATCATGTTTAACTTATGCTGCAAACTATTGAAATGCCCTTCGAAAAGTGTTTATTCACAGTGAAGTAAACGGTAAGTATTACGCCTTCCACCACTGTTTACAATACGTATGTTTCATTTACTATCAAAACCGTGAGTATTATCGCCTTTCTTTACTTTTTGTAACCTTCAATGCCTTCGTGTTACAGATCGTTAAACTTGCTTTAAAATGCTCTATCGTATTACGGAAGAATGGACATACCAATCCATTTTAAAAAATGAAGTTAACCTTCATATGTCCAACATAACTCCACTTACAAAAAAACTATTTTCATCAACGGATGGGCCCTTTGTACTATGCAATTTTATATTAGCAAAAACTTCTATGAAACTTATAGTTTCGTGGATATCTGAGGTGCTACTTATTACTGCCCCACCCTGTATATTGTTATGGATATGTCCAACAAGGCAACGACGAACAGAATTAGAATTAAATTTAATATTATGGTGTTTATTATTTTACTTATAGTATATTTGTTTTTCTGGAATTTTGCCAGAAAACAATGTTCACGATGTCGACAGATGAATATATTTGCCTTAGAATTACAAGAGCCAACAATTTCGAAAGTAGAATATTACTTTACTTCGCTAACCGATTCATTGCAAACGTTAAGTAAAGTGCGTGCCTTTCAAAACAGTCAGATGCAAATTACGATACAACGTTTCCAAGAAATGGTACGTGCCACTGTTTTTTTAATTTCCGTTTATTTAATCAAAGGAAATTTAATTGAAATATCCGCAAAATTTGAGGACAAAAAGTTATTGTAATTTTACGCAACATATATGATGGTGATAAAGGATAAGTATACGGAACTGAAAATGAAAAGTAGCGAGCAGAAAAAGAAACTGATGGAGCTACAAAGTAGATTGATACATCCGTCAAATGATGATTCTTGGTTAATAAAATCTGTTAATCAAAGAATTATTGCAAAAATCAAGTATAATCAATATTACTTCTGCTCAAAGGCTATAATAGAATTGGACCGAAATGGGTACAAAACAGGCAATTATATCTATACGTTCTATTCTATGCAAAGGCAAATATTTCAAAGAGAAAAGATGTGTTACATACAAATTACTTATGTTCCTAGATATCTCACTAATTCAGGCTTCTTGTCTTGCAGAACTAATCATTCATTTAACATGTAAAGGGGTCCAAGAACAGTAAAAGATTTTTATATTTCATAGCCTCACTTGATACGTCGATTGGATCACGTAAAATATCGGACATTAATTGCATCTACATCTTCAGACCTTAAATATATAATTGCAACAACATATTTAATAGCGTTTTAATAACATTTTTCTAATTGTTTATATCTATGTCTAATAAATATATATTAATCGAATAAGTTGCTTTACCAAAGAATAAAAGTATCTGAGGCTTACAAATCGGAGCATTACATAACAAACGTGCATCACATATATAATATTACATGTAACAAAAGATGAAGACCAAAAAGATCGTACATAAGTTGAATCCACAATGCGGTCATAGAGATACAGAAACGGCAAAAATTCCAAATAATAATTTAAAAAATTCAAAAAGGGAGGAGTGAAAATCCATCTCCTTGACGATGATAAGGAACAAGTCTGCCTCATGCACTACAATATCCCAAACAGCCAGCAATTGGCACGCCAATGACAACGGAAGGAACGAATTCCGTAACAGAACTGTGCTAACAAAGCGCTCCTACTCAGCTTTCGAAATGGCATACTGTTAGTACTGGGGCGGCATTCGTATCACGGCACTATTAAAGCACCGAGATATAGCACACGGGCTACACGGCCGTGACAATGACACTATCAGCTCACCATAGCTACACGCGTGGTTGTGGCGTAGGCTGACATTTACTAATGGGGAAGCTGTTTCCATAAAAATTATAAGCAAATATGAAAAATGACTAAACTGGGCAATTTATTTATTTTGATTCCAATATAGATACACCGGCACAAAACAAAGATATAAGAACTCGATTTTATTATTTTCTATAAACTATAAATATAGGAAAACGACCATCAAAATATCTATCAATAGTCATATGCTGAACATCTACTGACATCTAACGGTTTTAATTTGTATGAAAGCACAGGTTCCCCATTGCGAAATGTGATCCTGCGTCATTGCTGAGGAGATTCATGAATGGAGCGATGATACGCGTGTCACCATGGTGCTGGTGCTTCGCGATTCGCTTGTCTAGAACGTGCTGGTAACACGTTCTGGCATTTTAGTTAACGAGTCCGGTCACAGATGACTACGAATCAGTTGACACTCCTCGGAAGTGGCAATATAGTGCCGGCATGGTGTCGCTACCATCTTGCCGTTTGTTATCTGGGATGCTTTTTAGTGCATTATTCGGAATTGAATTTGAACACATAGCTACTTAATCGCAAATTTGTATGTACTGTGACGTAATGAAGTCACAAGGCTCGCTCCCCCCCCCCCCCCCCCCTGCTTTGGTTAGACTAGCTCGCAGATCACCACCCATGCGAGAAGCGCGACACGGACCGTCGCGATAGCTGTATTTGCGAGGAGCGTGAAATACACGATGGTAGAACCTCCCCCCCCCCCCCGTTCGTTTCTCTCTCACCGTTCTACGGATTAGACTGGCGAGCTGGTGGAAGAAGCGACCCATAATACGCCTCTTCGGCGGATAATAGGACCGCAGGTTTGCGGAAGGGCTGTGCGCCGAGGTATCGTGACGGGCTCGACGGTGGAGTAGTCGGGAAGTGAGCAAGAAGAGACCCTGAAGCCCGAAGGATACGATCCAGAGCTCTGCAACGATAGGACCGCTGCCATAGTCCATGAAGACAAAGAGGATGGTTCTCGTATGTGAGAAGGACCTCTACCCCTCCCCTGAGCCCATGGAGAGGAAAACTCAAAATGCGCAGTGGAATTGCAGGTGAGCCGTGGAAAGCGCGGCGCGCGACACGCGCCGCAGTTCAAATAATCCAGAGGACCCCCTCTAGACACACCAGAGGGGGCGATCAGGGAAGATCACCGAAATCCACCGACCGATGCCCCGAACAATACCGAAGCGTATGGCCCTACCCCATCAAGGAGCCCTAAGGAGGATCTAAGGGGATCCGAAGACCCCCAGCAAACCTATATAATGAGCTAGCCAGCACGAAGACAGCCTCTTATTCTTCTGAACGACTTAGCGACTACTTAGCGAGCAACCGAGCAAGCGATTATACGGAGCGATTCGGAGGAGAGAGAGAGAGAGAGAGAGAGAGAGAGAGAGAGAGAGAGAGAGAGAGAGAGAGGTAGACGAACTGAACGAGATCCATACTTGTTGGAAACGAGAACGTGAGTCCTTATACGCTAAAATGTCCCATTTGTTCCCTGCCGCAATTGTGATATCGCGTATTGTAATTTGTATTGTATAACGGGTGGTGATCCCCGGTCATTCGCGGCGTGTCGTATAGCGTGTCGTATACCCTTTTGTAATACCGCGACGAGGCAATCTAGAAAGAAGCCGTGAGTTCAGATTGCCGCGACCTTAATTTGCGCACTCGGCTAGAAGCAGTCGAGCGAAAGAGTATTTCGAAATTTCGAGGGTTATCTTGCACCGGGTTTCCCCGGGTTGCGTGGTTTACTAGTTTTTGCTACATCTTGAGTAGCTGGAGCCCAAAAAGTCCCAGCCTCGCAGCTTCGAAATACTTGCTGGATAGGAAATTTATTGCTCTGTACTTCGCGTTGCCGAATCACGCGGATATTCTGTACCCCGATATAACCCCGGATTAAACTTCTGGATACCCCGTTATTATTGGTTCTATATACCCTTTTCTTGCGGATTGTAACGGGAAAAACCGTCACAGTACATAATTATACATGACTGCATAAAAAGGATGTTATATACTTTTATAATCAATGCGATATAAGAATATAAAACGAAGAACTATCCACTCCCATCAGGAGTAAAAACAATGTTTGGTACGCAAAGTTCATTGCAAAATATAATCAAGCAGTTAATATATCAAATCACAGCACACAATAAATCACTGAATGTATAATGATATAAATAGTAAGAAAAACATATTTACCTGTTAGATGTTTATAAATTCAAATTTAAAAGTCCAAGTCACATTTAATATATTATTGTTTAACAAGGTGATTTAATGTTGTTTCAAATAGGCGTGCAGAACTAGCTCGTACTTCTGTCAATGTAATATCATTCGAAAGATACAAAGGATAAGAGGAAATATTCTCCAATATATAACATATATAAATCAACGGATGCAAGAGAGAACACTCGATCTCTGTGTAACGAGACCGGGGCGTCATCCTGCAGTAATCGTATAACCTGTTCCGAGATGGTGTAGAGAGTGAATGTGGAGGGTGAAAAGCATAAAATAACAACAATGTAACTAAAGAGAAAGAGAAAGAAAATATGTGGAAGCATTGAATTTCTTAAGAGGAAATCCTAGAAATATCAAACAACAGATTAAATACCATACTGTAAGGATAAGGTACAACGAAATAGACGATATCGTGAGAGAAACTAAAAAAATCGAGAAACTTAAAAACAAAATAATAATTTAGATTGAGCGAATCAATATCACTGATCCCGGCAAGCTTAATGGAAAACGCATAACGATGAATCGGTTAGAGTATAAGATAGATGTTGGTCGCGGTTTGAGTGGCCCTGGGAATCCTTTGCCAGCATCAGGGCAGGCAGTAGGATGGTGGAGAGCCAGCCCTCCTGTTGCTTGAATCTATAGAATTCACATTCTATTGTAGAGTAGAAGCAGATAATTATAATGCTATTCATAGAAGATTACAGCTTACTTAATTCGAAACGTTGAAATGAGATGAGTCATGGAATTGTATAATGCATTAATACTCTATTGTCTCGACATGTAGACACTATGAAGGGCAATCCTGTTGCATGGAGCTGTAGAATTTACATTCTTATGAAGCGTTAAAGCAGACAAGCATAGTGCTATGCGTAAGAGATTACAGCATTCTTACTTTGAAACAATGAAATGGGATGCGCCAGCGCATTGCATGGAGAATTCTAGTAACACTACGGAGCGCCATGCCGTTGCATGGAATTATACAGTTCACATTCTATTGAAGACCTCTAACAGTTAAGCATAATGTTATGGATATATGATTACAGATTCTTTGCTTTGAAACGTTGAAATGAGATGCGACATCGCGCTGCATGAAGTATTAGAAATGTCTTGCTTGGACACATAGAGATCTGGAAACGATAATCTGTTGCAAGTAAGTATAGGATTCACATCCTTCTAAAGTCTAGATGCAGACAAATGTAACATATTGCATAGAACATTGCAATTTACCATGAATCATTGAAATGACTTGCGACATCGTGTTGAATGAAGCAATAGAACTCTATTGCTCCGATAAGTAAACAACTGGAAACACTATTTCCGAGCAAGGAAGTGTGGCATTTACATCCTTTTGGAGTGTAGACGAGGTATACATAACAATTCGCAATGAATATTGTATCTTATCATGAAACATAGAAATGAGATGCGATATCGGGATTTAAGAAGCATTAGAACACTATTGCTTCGATACGTAGACATCTGCAAGACCCTAATTCCTAGCTAGGAAGTGTGGCATTTACATTCTTTTGAAGTGTAGACGAGGCATACATAACACTTCGCAATGAATATTATAAATTATCTTGAAACATAGAAATGAGATGCTATGTCGCGTTTTAAGAAGAATTAGAACTCTATTGCTTCGATACGTAGACATCTGTTGACGCCATTTCCTAGCAAGCAAGTGTCGCATTTACATTTATTTCTGGTGTAGACGAGGTATGCATAACACATCGCAATGACTATTATATATTATCATGAAACATAGAAATGAGATGCGGTATCGCGATTTAAGAAGCACTAGAACTCTATTGCTTCGATACGTAGGCATCTGGAATCGCATTTCCTAGCAAGGAAGTGTGGCATTTACATACATTTGAAGTGCAGACGAGGCATACCTAAAATTTCGCAATGAATATTATATCTTGTCATGAAACATAGAAATGTGATGCGATATCGCGTTTTAAGAAGCTTTAGAACTCCATTGCTTCGATACCTAGACGCATGGAAACGCATTGCCTAGCAAGGATGTGTGACATTTACATTCTTTTGAAGTGTGGACGAGGTACACATAACACTTCGCAATGAATATTACATCTTATCATGCAACATGGAAATGAGATGCGATATCGCGTTTTAAGAAGCAGTAAAACAATACTGCTTCGATTCGTAGACATCTGGAAATGCATTTCCTAGCAAGGATGTGTGACATTTACATTCTTTTGTAGTGTAGACGAGGTATACATAACACTTCGCAATGAATATTACATCTTATCATGCAACATGGAAATGAGATGCGATATCGCGTTTTAAGAAGCAGTAAAACAATACTGCTTCGATACGTAGACATCTGGAAATGCATTTCCTAGCAAGGATGTGTGACATTTACATGCTTTTGTAGTGTAGACGAGGTATACATAACACTCCGCAATGTATATTATATCATATCATGAAAGATAGAAATGAGATGCGATTTTGTGTTTTAAGAAGCATTAGAACTCCATTGCTTCGACACGTAGATAGCGGGAAACGCTATTTCCTAGCAAGGAAGCGTCGCATTTACATTCTCTTGATGTGAATACGAGGAATACATAACACATCGCAATGAATATTATATCTTTTCATGAAACATAGAAATGAAATGCGATATCGCGTTTTGAGGAGCATGAGAACCCTATTGCTGCGATACGTAGACGTCTGCAAACGCTACATCCTAGCAAGGAAGTTTCGCATTTACATTCATTTGATGTGTATGCCAGGTATAAATGACACTTCGCAATGAATATCATATCTTATCATGAAACATAGACATCAGATGCGATATCGCGTTTTGAGAAGCATTAGAACTCTAAAGCTAGGATGCGGTGACATCTGCAATCGCTATTTCCTAGCAAGGAAGTGTCGGACTTACATTCATTTGATGTGTATGCGAGGTACACGTAACACGTCGCAATGAATATTATATCTTATCATGAAACATAGAAATGAAATGCGATATCGCGATTTAAGAAGCATTAGAATTCTATTGCTTCGATACGTAGACATCTGCAAACGCTATTTCCTAGAAGGGAAGTGTCGCATTTACATTCATTTGAAGTGTATGCGAGGTATACATGACACTTCGCAATGAATATTATATCTTATCATGAAACATAGAAATGAAATGCTACATCGCGATTTACGAAGCATTAGAACTCTATTGCATCGATACGTAGACATGTGCAAACGCTATTTGCTAGCAGGGAAGTGTCGCATTTACATCCATTTGAAGTGTATGCGAGGTATGCATGACACACCGCAATGGATATTATATCTTATCATGAAAAATAGAAATGATGTGCGATATCTCGTTTTAAGAAGCATTAGAACTCTATTGCTTCGATACGTAGACATCAGAAAACGCTATTTAATAGGCAGGAAGTGTCGAATTTTCATTCATTTGAAGTGAATACGAGGTATACATAACACTCCTCAATGAATATTATATCTCATCACGAAACATAGAAATGAGATGCGATATCGCGATTTAAGAAGCGTTAGAACTCTATTGCTACGATACGTAGTCATCTGCAAACGCTATTTCCTGGCAAGGAAGTGTCGCATTTACATTCTATTGAAGGGAATACGAGGTATACATAACACGTGGCAATGAAAATTATAACTTATCATGGAACATAGAAATGAGATGCGATTTCCCGTTTTAAGAAACATTAGAACTCTACTGCTTCGATACGTACACATCTGCAATCGCTATTTCCTAGCAAGGAAGCGTCGCATTTACATTCTTTTGATTGGAATACGAGATATACATAACACTGCACAATGAATATTATATCATACCATGAAACATAGAAATGAGATGGGATATCGCGTTTTAAGAAGCGTTAGAACTCTATTGCTACGACACGTAGACATCTGCAAACGCTATATCCTGGCAAGGAAGTGTCGCATTTACATTCATTTGAAGTGTATGCGAGGTATACATAACACTTCGCAACGAATATTATATCGTTTCATTAAAAAATGAAATGAAATGCGATATCGCGAATTAAGAAGCATTAGAACTCTACTACTTCGATACGTAGACATCAGTAAACGCTATTTCCTAGCAAGGAAGTGTCGCCTTTGCAATTTTTTGAAGTGAATACGTGGTGTACATGACACTTCGCAATGAATATTATACTTTATCACGAAACATATAAATGAGATGCGACATCTCGTTTTAAGAAGTATTGGAAAACTATTGCTTCGATACGGAGACATCTGCAAATTCTATTACCTAGCAAGGAAGTGTCGCATTTACATTCTTTACATGTGAATACGAGGAAGACATGACACTTCGCAATGAATATTATATCTTGTCATGGAACATAGAAATGAGATGCGATACCGCGTTTTTAGAAGCATTAGAACTCTATTGCTTCGGTACGGAGACATCTGGAAACGCTATTTCCTAGCTAGGAAGTGTCGCATTTACATTCTATTGAAGTGAATACGAGGTATACATGACACTTCGGAATGGTTATTATATCTTTTCATAAAACATAGGAATGAGATGCGATATCGCGTTTTAAGAAGCATTAGAGCACTATTGCCTCGATACGTAGACATCTGCAAACGCTATTTCCTAGCAAGGAACTGTCGCGCATACATTCTATTGAAGTTAATACCAGGTAGGCATGACACTTCGCGCTGAATATTATACCTTATCATGATACATAGGAGTGAGATGCGATATCGCGTTTTAAGAAGCTTTAGAACTCTATTGCTTCGATACGTAGACATTTGCAAACTCTATTACCTAGCAAGGAAGTATCGCATTTACATTCTTTACATGTGAATACGAGGAATACATGACACTTTGCAATGAATATTATATCTTGTCATGAGACATAGAAATGAGATGCGATATCCCGTTTTACGAAGTAATAGAACTCTATTGCTTCGGTACGGAGACATCAGCAAACGCTATTTCCTAGCAAGGAAGTGTCGCATTTACATACTTTTGAAGTGAATACGAGGTATACATGACACTTCGCAATGAATATTATATCCTGTCATGAAGCATAGAAATGAATTGCGAGATCCCGTTTAAAGAAGCATTAGAACTCTATTGCTTCGATACGACGACATCTGCAAACGCTATTTCCTATCAAGGAAATGTTTCATTTACATTCATTTGAAGTGTATGCGAGGTATACATGACACTTCGCAACGAATATTATATCTTATCATGAAACATAGTAATGAGATGCGACATCTCGTTTTAAGAAGCATTAGAACTCTATTGCTTGGATACGTAGACATCTGCAATCGTTATTTCCTTGCAAGGAAGTGTCGCATTTACATTCTTTACATGTGAGTACCAGGAATACATGACACTTCGCAATGAATATTATACCTTATCATGAAACATAGTAATGAGATGCGACATCTCGTTTTAAGAAGCATTAGAACTCTATTGCTCCGATACGTAGACATCTGCAATCGTTATTTCCTTGCAAGGAAGTGTCGCATTTACATTCTTTACATGTGAATACGAGGAATACATGACACTTCGGAATGGATATTATATCTTGTCATGAAACATAGAAATGTGATGCGATATCCCGTTTTAAGAAGTAATAGAACTCTATTGCTTCTGTACGGAGATATCTGGAAATGCTATTTCCTAGCAAGGAAGTGTCGTATTTACATTCTTTTGAAGTGAATACGAGGTATACATGACACTTCGGAATGGATATTATATCTTATCATGAAACATAGAAATGAGATGCGATATCGCGTTTTAAGAAGCATTAGAGCACTATTGCCTCGATGCGGAGATATCTGCAAGCGCTATTTCCTAGCATGGAAGTGTCGCATTTGCAATCTTTTGAAGTGAATTCGAAGTGTACATGACACTTCGGAATGATTATTATATCATATCATGAAACATAGAAGAGAGATGGGATATCGCGTTGTAGGAAGCATTAGAACTTTATGGCCTCGATGCGGAGACATCTGCAAACGCTATTTCCTAGCATGGAAGTGTCGCACTTAAATTCTTTTGAAGTGAATACAAGGTATACATGACACTTCGCAATGAATATTCTATCTTGTCACGATACATATAAATGAGAGGCGATATCGCGATTTATGTAGCATTAGAACTCTATTGCTACGATACGTAGACATCTGCAAACGCTACTTCCTAGCAAGCAATAGTCGGATTTACATTCTTTTGAAGCGAATACGAGGTATACATGACACTTCGCAATGAATATTATATCTTATCATGAAACATAGAGGCGAGATGCGATATCGCGTTTTAAGAAGCACTAGAACTCTATTGGCTCGACGCTTAGACATCTGCAGACGCTATTTCCTAGCATGGAAGTGTCGCATTTACATTCCTTTAAAGTGAATACGAGGTGTACATGACACTTCGCAATGAATATTACATCTTATCACGAAACACAGAAATGAGATGCGATATCGCGATTTAAGTAGCATTAGAACACTATTGCTACGATACGTAGACATCTGCAAACGCTATTTCCTAGCTAGGAATATCAGCATTTACATTCTTCTGATGTGAATACGAGGTATACATGACACTTCGCAATGAATATTATATCTTATCATGAAACATAGAAGTGGGATGCGATATCGCGTTTTAAGAAGCATTACAACTCTATTGCCTCGACGCGTAGGCATCTGCAAACGCTATTTCCTAGCATGGAAGTGTCGCACTTACATTCTTTTGAAGTGAATACGAGGTATGCATGACACTTCGCAATAAATATTGTATCTTATCATGAAACATAGAAGTGAGATGCGATATGGCGACTTAAGAAGCATTAGAACTCTATGGCCTCGATGCGGAGACTTCTGCAAATGCTATTTCCTAGCATGGAGGTGTCGCACTTACATTCTTTTGAAGTGAATACGAGGTATACATGACACTTGGCAATGAGTATTATATCTTATCACGAAACATATAAATGAGGTGCGATATCGCGATTTAAGTAGCATTAGAACTCTATTGCTACGATACGTAGACATCTGAATACGCTATTACCTAGCAAGGAAGTGTCGCATTTACATTCGTTTGGAGTGAATACGAGGTATACGTAACAATTCGCAATGAATATTATATCTTACCACGAAACATAGAAATGAAATGCGACATCTCGTTTTAAGAAGAATTAGAACTCTTTTGCTACGATACGTAGACATCTGCAATCGTTATTTCCTAGATTGGAAACGTCGCATTTACATTCTTTTGAAGTGAATACGAGGTATGCATGACACTTCGGAATGAATATTATATCTTATCATGAATCTTAGAAGAGAGATGGGATTTCGCGTTTTAAGAAGCATTAGAACTCTATGGCCTCGATGCGGAGACATCGGCAAACGCTATTTCCAAGCAAGCAATAGTCGCATTTACATCCTTATGAAGTGTATACGAGGTATACATGACACTTCGCAATGATTATTATATCTTATCATGAAACATAGGAGAGAGATGCGATATCGCGTTTTAAGAAGCATTAGAAATCTATGACCTCGATGCGGAGATATCTGCAAACGCTATTTCCTTGCATAGAAGTGTCGCATTTACATTCTTTGAAGTGAATTCGAGGTATACATGACACTTCGGAATGAATATTATAACTTATCACGAAACATAGAAATGAGATGCGATATCGCGATATAAGAAGCATTAGAACTCTATTGCATCGAGGCGTAGACATCTGCAGACGCTATATCCTAGCGTGGAAGTGTCGCATTTACATTCTTTTGAAGTGAATACGAGGTATACATGACAATTCGCAATGAATATTATATCTTATCACGAAACACAGAAGAGAGATGCGATATCACCATTTAAGTAGCATTAGAACTCTATTGCTACGATACGCAGACATGTGAATACGCTATTTTCTAGCAAGGAAGTGTCGCATTTACATTCGTTTGGAGTGAATACGAGGTAAACATGACACTTCGCAATGAATATTATATCTTATCACGAAACATATAAATGAGATGCGATATTGCGATTTAAGTAGTATAATAAGTAGTATTAAACGCTATTCCTACGATACGTAGACATCTGCAAGCGCAATTTCCTAGCAAGCAATAGTCGCATTTACATTCTTTTGAAGTTAATACGAGCTATACATGACACTTCGCAATGAACATTATATCTTATCATGTAACATAAAAGTGAGATGCGATATCGCGTCATAAGAATCATTAGAACCCTATGGCCTCGATGCGGAGATATCTGCAAACGCTACTTCCTAGCATGGAAGTGTCGCATTTACATTCTTTTGAAGTGAATTCGAGGTATACATGACACTTCGCAATGAATATTGTATCTTATCATGAAACATAGAAGTGAGATGCGATATCGCGATTTAAGGAGCACTAGAACTCTATTGCTACGATACGTAGACATCTGCAAAGGCTATCTCCTAGCATGGAAAGGTAGCATTTACATTCTTTTGAAGTGAATACGAGGTATACATAACACTCCACAATGAATATTATATCTTATCACGAAACGTAGAAATGAAATGCGACATCTCGTTTTAAGTAGCATTAGAACTCTATTCTTACGATACGTGGTCATCTGGAAACACTATTTCCTAGCAAGGAAGTGTCGCATTTACATTCTTTTGAAGTGAATACGGGGTATACATGACACTTCGCAATGAATATTATATCTTATCATGAAACGTAGAAGTGGGATGCTATATCAGGTTCAAAGAAGCATTAGAACTTTATTGCTACGATACGTAGACATCTGCAAACGCTATTTCCTAGCATGCAAGTGTCGCATTTACATTCTTTTGAGGTGAATACGAGGTATACATAACACTCCACAATGAATATTATATCTTGTCACGAAACATAGAAATGAAATGCGAGATCTCGTTTTAAGAAGCATTAGAACACACTTGCTACGATACGTAGACATCTGCAAACGCTATTTCCTAGCATGGAATGTTTCGCCTTTACATTCTTTTGAAGTGAATACGAGATATACATTACACTTCGCAATGAGTGTTATATCTTATCATGAAACATAGGAATGAGATGCGATATCGCGTTTTGACAAGCATTAGAGCTCTATTGCTACGATACGTAGACATCTGCAAACAATATTTCCTAGCAAAAAAGTGCCTCATTTACATTCTCTTGCAGTGAATACGAGGTACACATGACACTTCGCAATGAATATTGTACCTTATCTGGAAACATAGAAGTTAGATGTTATATCGTGATTTAAGAAGCACTAGAACTCTATTGCTACGATGCGTAGACATCTGCAAACGTTATTTCCTAGCAAGGAAGTGTCGCACTTACATCCTTTTGAAGTGAACTCGAGGTATACATAACATTCGACAATGAATATTATATCTTATTACGAAACATAGAAATGAAATACGACTTCTCGTTTTAAGAAGCATTAGAACTCTATTGCTACGATACGTAGACATCTGCAAACAATATTTCCTTGCAAGGAAGTGTCGCATATACATTCTTGTGAAGTGAAATCGAGGTATACATGACACTTCGCAATGAATATTATATCTTATCGTGAAACATAGGAGTGAGATGCGATATCGCGTTTTAAGGAGCACTAGAAATCTACTACTACGATACGTAGACATCTGCAAACAATATTTCCTAGCAAGGAAGTGTCGCATTTACATTCGTTTGAAGTGAACTCGAGGTATACATGACACTTCGCAATGAATATTATATCTTATCATGAAGCATAGAAGTGAGATGCGATATGGCGTTTTAAGAAGCATTAGACCTGTATTGCTACGATACGTTGACATCTGCAAACGCTATTTCCTAGCATGGAAGTTTCGCATTTACATTCTTTTGAAGTGAATACGAGGTATACATGACACTTCGCAATGAATATTATATCTTATCATGAAACATAGGAATGAGTTGCGATATCGCGTTTTGAGAAACATTAGAACTCTATTGCTACGATGCGTTGACATCTGCAAACGCTATTTCCTAGCATGGAAGTTTCGCATTTACATTCTTTTGAAGTGAATACGAGATATACATGAAACATCGGAATCAATATTATATCCTATCATGAAACATAGGAATGAGTTGCGATATCGCGTTTTAAGAAGCACTAGAAATCTATTACTACGATACGCAGACATCTGCAAACACTATTTCCTAGCAAGGAAGTGTCGCATTTACATTCTTTTGAAGTGAATACGGGGTATACATGACACTTCGCAATGAATATTATATCTTATCATGAAACGTAGAAGTGGGATGCTATATCAGGTTCAAAGAAGCATTAGAACTTTATTGCTACGATACGTAGACATCTGCAAACGCTATTTCCTAGCATGCAAGTGTCGCATTTACATTCTTTTGAGGTGAATACGAGGTATACATAACACTCCACAATGAATATTATATCTTGTCACGAAACATAGAAATGAAATGCGAGATCTCGTTTTAAGAAGCATTAGAACACACTTGCTACGATACGTAGACATCTGCAAACGCTATTTCCTAGCATGGAATGTTTCGCCTTTACATTCTTTTGAAGTGAATACGAGATATACATTACACTTCGCAATGAGTGTTATATCTTATCATGAAACATAGGAATGAGATGCGATATCGCGTTTTGACAAGCATTAGAGCTCTATTGCTACGATACGTAGACATCTGCAAACAATATTTCCTAGCAAAAAAGTGCCTCATTTACATTCTCTTGCAGTGAATACGAGGTACACATGACACTTCGCAATGAATATTGTACCTTATCTGGAAACATAGAAGTTAGATGTTATATCGTGATTTAAGAAGCACTAGAACTCTATTGCTACGATGCGTAGACATCTGCAAACGTTATTTCCTAGCAAGGAAGTGTCGCACTTACATCCTTTTGAAGTGAACTCGAGGTATACATAACATTCGACAATGAATATTATATCTTATTACGAAACATAGAAATGAAATACGACTTCTCGTTTTAAGAAGCATTAGAACTCTATTGCTACGATACGTAGACATCTGCAAACAATATTTCCTTGCAAGGAAGTGTCGCATATACATTCTTGTGAAGTGAAATCGAGGTATACATGACACTTCGCAATGAATATTATATCTTATCGTGAAACATAGGAGTGAGATGCGATATCGCGTTTTAAGGAGCACTAGAAATCTACTACTACGATACGTAGACATCTGCAAACAATATTTCCTAGCAAGGAAGTGTCGCATTTACATTCGTTTGAAGTGAACTCGAGGTATACATGACACTTCGCAATGAATATTATATCTTATCATGAAGCATAGAAGTGAGATGCGATATGGCGTTTTAAGAAGCATTAGACCTGTATTGCTACGATACGTTGACATCTGCAAACGCTATTTCCTAGCATGGAAGTTTCGCATTTACATTCTTTTGAAGTGAATACGAGGTATACATGACACTTCGCAATGAATATTATATCTTATCATGAAACATAGGAATGAGTTGCGATATCGCGTTTTGAGAAACATTAGAACTCTATTGCTACGATGCGTTGACATCTGCAAACGCTATTTCCTAGCATGGAAGTTTCGCATTTACATTCTTTTGAAGTGAATACGAGATATACATGAAACATCGGAATCAATATTATATCCTATCATGAAACATAGGAATGAGTTGCGATATCGCGTTTTAAGAAGCACTAGAAATCTATTACTACGATACGCAGACATCTGCAAACGCTATTTCCTAGCATGGAAGTGTCGCTTTTACATTCGTTTGAAGTGAACACGAGGTATACATGACACTTCGCAATGAATATTATATCTTATCATGAAACATAGAAGTGAGATGCGATATGGCGTTTTAAGAAGCATTAGAACTCTATTGCTACGATACGTAGACATCTGCAATCGCTATTTCCTAGCATGGAAGTTTCGCATTTACATTCTTTTGAAGTGAATACGAGGTATACATGACGCTTCGCAATGAATATTATATCTTGTCATGAAACATAGAAGTGAGATGAGATATCGCGTTTTAAGAAGCACCAGAACTCTATTGCTACGATACGTAGACATCTGCAAACGCTATTTCCTAGCATGGAAGTTTCGCATTTACATTCTTTTGAAGTGAAAACAAGATGTACATATCACTTCGCAATGAATATTATATCTTACCATGAAACATAGGAATGAGTTGCGATATCGCGTTTTGAGAAGCATTAGAACTCTATTGCTACGACACGTAGACATCTGCAAGCGCTACTTCCTAGCATTCGAAGTTTCGCATTTACATTCTTTTGAAGTGAATACGAGGTATACATGACGCTTCGCAATGAATATTATATCTTGTCATGAAACATAGAAGTGAGATGCGATATCGCGTTTTAAGAAGCACCAGAACTCTATTGCTACGATACGTAGACATCTGCAAACGCTATTTCCTAGCATGGAAGTTTCGCATTTACATTATTTTGAAGTGAATACGAGGTATACATGACGCTTCGCAATGAATATTCTATCTTGTCATGAAACACAGATGTGAGATGCGATATCGCGTTTTAAGAAGCACTAGAACTCTATTGCTTCGATACGTAGACATCTGCAAACGCTACTTCTTAGGAAGGAAGTGCCGCTTTTACATTCTTGTTGTGCGAGTACGAGGTATACATGACACTTCGCAATGAATATTATATCTTATCGTGAAACAAAGAAGTGAGATGCGATTTCGCGTTTTAAGAAACATTAGAACTCTATCGCTACGATACGTAGACATCTGCGAACGCTATTTCCTGGCATGGAAGTTTCGCATTTACATTCTGTTGAAGTGAATACGAGGTATACATGACACTTCGCAATGAATATTATATTTTATGACGAAACATAGAAGTGAGATGCTATATCGCGTTTTAAGAAGCATTAGAACACTATTGCTTCGATACGTAGACATCTGCAAACGCTATTTCCTAGCATGGAAGTTTCGCATTTACATTCTTTTGAAGTGAATACGAGATATACATAAAACATCGGAATCAATATTATATTTTATCATGAAACATAGAAATGAGTTGCGATATCGCGTTTTGAGAAGCATCAGAACACTATTGCTTCAATAAGTAGACGTCTGCAAGCGCTACTTACTAGGAAAGAAGTGCCGCTTTTACATCCTTGTGATGTGAGTACGAGGTACACATGACGCTTCGCAATGAATATTATATCTTATCATGAAACATAGAAGTGAGATGCGATATCGCGTTTTCAGAAGCATTAGATCTCTATTGCTACGATACGTAGGCATCTGCAAACACTATTTCCTAGCATGGATGTGTCGCTTTTACATTCTTGTGATGTGAGTACGAGGTACACATGACACTTCGCAATGAATATTATATCTTATCATGAAACATAGAAGTGAGATGCGATGTCGCGTTTTAAAAATCACTAGAACTCTATCACTACGATATTTAGACACCTGCAAACGCTATTTCCTAGCGAAGGAGTGTCGCATTTACATTCTTTTGAAGTGAATACGAGATATACATGACACTTCGCAATGAATATTATATATTATCATGAAACATAGGAATGAGTTGCGATATCGCGTTTTGAGAAGTATTAGAACTCTATTGCTACGATACGTAGACATCTGCAAACGCTATTTCCTAGCATGAAAGTATCGCATTTACATTCTTTTGAAGTGAATACGAGATATACATGACACTTCGCAATGAATATTATATTTTATGACGAAACATAGAAGTGAGATGCGATATCGCGTTTTAAGAAGCATTAGAACACTATTGCTTCGATACGTAGACATCTACAAGCGCTACTTACTAGGAAAGAAGTGCGGGTTTTACATTCTTGTGATGTGATTACGAGGTATACATGACACTTCGCAATGAATATTATATCTTATCATGAAACATAGAAGTGAGATGCGATTTCGCATTTTAAGGAGCATTAGAACTCTATCGCTACAATACGTAGACATCTGCAAATGCAATTTCCCAGCATGGAAGTTTCGCATTTACATTCTTGTGAAGAGAAACCGAGGTATACATGACACTCCGCAATGAATATTATATCTTATCAAGAAACATATAAGTGAGATGCGATTTCGCGTTATAAGAAGCATTAGAACTCTATCGCTACGATAGGTAGACATCTACAAACGCTATTTCCCAGCACGGAAGTTTCGCATTTACATTATTTTGAAGTGAATACGAGGCATACATGACGCTTCGCAATGAATATTATATCTTATCGTGAAACATAGATATGAGATGCGATATCGCGTTTTACGAAGCTCTAGAACTCTATTGCTACGATGCGTAGATATCTGTAAACGCTATTTCCTAGCATGGAAGTTTCGCATTTACCTTCTTTTGAAGTGAATACGAGGTATACATGACGCTTCGCTATGAATGTTATATCTCATCATGAAACATAGATGTGAGATGCGATATCGCGTTTTAAGAAGCACTAGAAATCTATTACTACGATACGTAGACATCTGCAAACGCTATTTCCTAGCATGGAAGTGTCGCTTTTACATTCGTTTGAAGTGAACACGAGGTATACATGACACTTCGCAATGAATATTATATCCTATCATGAAACATAGAAGTGAGATGCGATATGGCGTTTTAAGAAGCATTAGAACTCTATTGCTACGATACGTAGACATCTGCAATCGCTATTTCCTAGCATGGAAGTTTCGCATTTACATTCTTTTGTAGTGAATACGAGGTATACATGACGCTTCGCAATGAATATTATATCTTGTCATGAAACATAGAAGTGAGATGCGATATCGCGTTTTAAGAAGCACCAGAACTCTATTGCTACGATACGTAGACATCTGCAAACGCTATTTCCTAGCATGGAAGTTTCGCATTTACATTCTTTTGAAGTGAAAGCAAGATGTACATATCACTTCGCAATGAATATTATATCGTACCATGAAACATAGGAATGAGTTGCGATATCGCGTTTTGAGAAGCATTAGAACTCTATTGCTACGACACGTAGACATCTGCAAGCGCTATTTCCTAGCATTCGAAGTTTCGCATTTACATTCTTTTGAAGTGAATACGAGGTATACATGACGCTTCGCAATGAATATTATATCTTGTCATGAAACATAGAAGTGAGATTCGATATCGCGTTTTAAGAAGCACCAGAACTCTATTGCTACGATACGTAGACATCTGCAAACGCTATTTCCTAGCATGAAAGTTTCGCATTTACATTCTTTTGAAGTGAAAACGAGATGTACATGTCACTTCGCAATGAATATTATATCTTACCATGAAACATAGGAATGAGTTGCGATATCGCGTTTTGAGAAGCATTAGAACTCTATTGCTACGACACGTAGACATCTGCAAGCGCTATTTCCTAGCATTCGAAGTTTCGCATTTACATTCTTTTGAAGTGAATACGAGGCATACATGACGCTTCGCAATGAATATTATATCTTATCATGATACATAGATGTGAGATGCGATATCGCGTTTTACGAAGCTCTAGAACCCTATTGCTACGATACGTAGACATCTGCAAACGCTATTTCCTAGCATGGAAGTGTCGCAATTACATTCTTGTGAAGTGAAATCGAGGTATACATGTCAATTCGCAACGAATATTATATCTTATTATGAAACATAGGAGTGAGATGCGATATCGCGTTCTAAGAAGCATTAGAACTCTATTGCTACGATACGTAGACATCTGCAAACGCTATTTCCTAGCATGGAAGTTTCGCATTTACATTCTTTTGAAGTGAAAACGAGATGTACATGACACTTCGCAATGAATATTATATCTTACCATGAAACATAGGAATGAGTTGCGATATCGCGTTATAGGAAGCATTAGAACTCTATCGCTACGATACGTAGACATCTGCAAACGCTATTTCCTAGCATGGAAGTTTCGCATTTACATTCCTTTGAAGTGAATACGAGGTATACATAACGCTTCGCAATGAATATTATATCTTATCATGAAACACAGATGTGGGATGCGATATCGCGTTTTAAGAAGCACTAGAGCTCTATTGCTACGATACGTAGACATCTGCAAACGCTATTTCCTAGCATGGAAGTGTCGCATTTACATTCTTGTGAAGTGAAATCGAGGTATACATGACACTTCGCAATGAATATTATATCTTATCATGAAACATAGAAGTGAGATGCGATATGGCGTTTTAAGAAGCATTAGAGCTCTATCGCTACGGTACGTAGACATCTGCAAACGCTATTTCCCAGCACGGAAGTTTCGCATTTACATTATTTTGAAGTGAATACGAGGTATACATGACGCTTCGCAATGAATATTATATCTTATCATGAAACACAGATGTGAGATGCGATATCGCGTTTTAAGAAGCACTAGAACTCTATTGCTTCGATACGTAGACATCTGCAAACGCTACTTCTTAGGAAGGAAGTGCCGCTTTTACATTCTTGTGGTGCGAGTACGAGGTATACATGACACTTCGCAATGAATATTATATCTTATCGTGAAACAAAGAAGTGAGATGCGATTTCGCGTTTTAAGAAGCATTAGAACTCTATCGCTACGATACGTAGACATCTGCAAACGCTATTTCCTGGCATGGAAGTTTCGCATTTACGTTCTTTTGAAGTGAATACGAGGTATACATGACGCTTCGCAATGAATATTATATCTTATCATGAAACATACAAATGAGATGCGATATCGCATTTTAAGAAGCACTAGAAATCTATTACTACGATACGTAGACATCTGCAAACGCTATTTCCTAGCATGGAAGTGTCGCATTTACATTCGTTTGAAGTGAACTCGAGGTATACATGACACTTCGCAATGAATATTATATCTTATCATGAAACATAGAAGTGAAATGCGATATGGCGTTTTAAGAAGCATTAGACCTCAATTGCTACGATACGTTGACATCTGCAAACGCTATTTCCTAGCATGGAAGTTTCGCATTTACATTCTTTTGAAGTGAATACGGGATTTACATGACACTTCGCAATGAATATTATATCTTATCATGAAACATAGGAATGAGTTGCGATATCGCGTTTTGAGAAGCATTAGAACTCTATTCCTACGATGCGTAGACATCTGTAAACGCTATTTCCTAGCATGGAAGTTTCGCATTTACATTCTTTTGAAGTGAATACGAGGTATACATGACGCTTCGCAATGAATATTATATCTCATCATGAAACATAGATGTGAGATGCGATATCGCGTTTTAAGAAGCACTAGAAATCTATTACTACGATACGTAGACATCTGCAAACGCTATTTCCTAGCATGGAAGTGTCGCATTTACATTCGTTTGAAGTGAGCACGAGGTATACATGACACTTCGCAATGAATATTATATCTTATCATGAAACATAGAAGTGAGATGCGATATGGAGTTTTAAGAAGCATTAGAACTCTATTGCTACGATACGTAGACATCTGCAATCGCTATTTCCTAGCATGGAAGTTTCGCATTTACATTCTTTTGAAGTGAATACGAGGTATACATGACGCTTCGCAATGAATATTATATCTTATCATGAAACACAGATGTGAGATGCGATATCGCGTTTTAAGAAGCACTAGAACTCTATTGCTTCGATACGTAGACATCTGCAAACGCTACTTCTTAGGAAGGAAGTGCCGCTTTTACATTCTTGTGGTGTGAGTACGAGGTATACATGACACTTCGCAATGAATATTATATCTTATCGTGAAACAAAGAAGTGAGATGCGATTTCGCATTTTAAGAAGCATTAGAACTCTATCGCTACCATACGTAGACATCTGCAAACGCTATTTCCTAGCATGGAAGTTTCGCATTTACATTCTTTTGAAGTGAATACGAGGTATACATGACGCTTCGCAATGAATATTGTATCTTATCATAAAACATAGAAATGAGATGCGATATCGCGTTTTAAGAAGCACTAGAAATCTATTACTACGATACGTAGACATCTGCAAACGCTATTTCCTAGCATGGAAGTGTCGCATTTACATTCGTTTGAAGTGAACTCGAGAAATACATAACATTCGGCAATGAATATTATATCTTATTACGAAACATAGAAATGAAATACGACTTCTCGTTTTAAGAAGCATTTGAACTGTATTGCTACGATACGTAGACATCTGCAAACAATATTTCCTTGCAAGGATGTGTCGCATTTACATTCTTGTGAAATGAAATCGAGGTATACATGACACTTCGCAATGAATATTATATCTTATCATGAAACATTGAAGTGGGATGCGATTTCGCGTTTTAAGGAGCATTAGAACTCTACCGCTACGATACGTAGACATCTGTAAACGCTATATCCTAGCACGGATGTTTCGCATTTACATTCGTTTGAAGCGAATACGAGGTATACCTGACGCTTCGCAATGAATATTATATCTTATCATGAAATATAG
Organism: Xylocopa sonorina; assembly: GCF_050948175.1. Lineage (NCBI taxonomy): Eukaryota > Metazoa > Arthropoda > Insecta > Hymenoptera > Apidae > Xylocopa > Xylocopa sonorina. The sequence continues at coordinate 113,449 of NW_027490210.1, read as the reverse complement.
GAGTGAGATGCGATATCGCATTTTAAGAAGCACTAGAAATCTATTACTACGATACGTAGACATCTGCAAACAATATTTCCTAGCAGGAAAGTGTCGCATTTACATTCGTTTGAAGTGAACTCGAGGTATACATGACACTTCGCAATGAATATTATATCTTATCATGAAACATAGAAGTGAAATGCGATATGGCGTTTTAAGAAGCATTAGACCTCTATTGCTACGATACGTTGACATCTGCAAACGCTATTTCCTAGCATGGAAGTTTCGCATTTACATTCTTTTGAAGTGAATACGAGATTTACAGGACACTTCGCAATGAATATTATATCTTATCATGAAACATAGGAATGAGTTGCGATATCGCGTTTTGAGAAGCATTAGAACTCTATTGCTACGATACGTAGACATCTGCAATCGCTATTTCCCAGCAAGGAAGTGCCACATTTACATACTATTGAAGTGAATACGAGGTATACATGACACTTCGCAATGAATATTGTATCTTACCATGAAACATAGAAATGGGGTGCGATATCGCGTTTTGAGAAGCATTAGAACTCTATTGCCTCGATACGTAGACATCAGCACACGCTTTTTTCCTATCAAGGAAGTGTCGCATTTACATTCATTTGAAGTGAATACGAGGTATAAGTCCACTTCGCAATGAATAATATATGTAATCATGAAACATAGAAGTGAGATGCGATATCGCGTTTTAAGAAGCATCAGAAATCTATTGCTTGGATACGTAGACATCTGTAAACGCTATTTCCTAGAAAGGAAGTGTGGCATTTACATACATTTCAAGTGTAGGCGAGGAATACATAACACTTCGCAATGAATATTATATCTTATCATGAATCATAGAAATGAGATGCGATATCGCGTTTTAAGAAGCTTTAGAACTCTATTTCTGCGATACATAGACGATACATCTACAGACGCTATTTCCTAGCAAGGAAGTGTCGCATTTACATTCATTTGAAGTGAATGCGAGGTATAGATAACACTCAACAATGAATATTATATCTTATCACGAAACATAGAAATGAGATGCGATGTGGCGTTTTAAGGGGCATTAGTACTCTATAGCTTCGATATAGAGATATCTGGGTACGTAATTTCCTAGAAAGGAATCTCCTCGCACCCCCCAGCATCAACCCCTGGACGCATGCAACCAGCCAAACTCGCCTGCAGAACCAGCAACTGGAAGTGTTCGCGCGCGCATACCTGCACGCGCTCACTCACACCGAGTTCCGCTGCCTCACTCGCACCGCCGAGTATACCTGTCTCGCCCGTACTGGGCACCAGTGTCTCACTCGCACCACCGTGTATACCTGTCTCGCCCACACCAAGGACGGGCAGCCCTATCTCCCTCGCAGCGAGGATTCCGTCCTGCAGGAAGACGTAGCCGCAACCCATCACCTGAATGGGGCCTTTTCCAATTCCGGGAACAGGATTTGCTAGAACCTATATATTACTTCTAAGCTAGGACATACGTACCATATAATGACGCATATATAAGAATTCCTAGATCTAAGTTACATTAAGTAAGATGCGTCCGGCCAGCGGCATACGCCGCTAGCCCCACCACGAGCCGCGAGTCCCCACTCGCTGGACCACGCGCTCTCCGCCTCGAGACGCGAGTCCCCCACACGCGGGACCGCGATCTCCCTACCACGAGCCTCCGCGACCGTAGCGCCCCGCGAATCGAGGAGGTCAGAGACGCGTCTCCAGAGTACACACTCTGACTCGAGATCTCCTACCGAGGAGTCGAAACCTCTAGTTCTAGATCGTTAGCCACTTCAATGTGGGGTTCAGGCATCGTATCTCTATTTCCATTTTAACTTAGTCTTAGTCTTAGAATAATTCCAGTTTTTGTATACTTTAAACCTAGAATATATTTTATTTTTACTTTTACTATATCCAAGTACAATTTCTATTACCAAGTCTACTATTTCCGCATCCATTAATTTTATCAAGTGTTTACAATACTAGTTCTACTTTTAACATTACATTTAACTACGAATTCTTCCACGGGTTCTTCCATACAACTGGGGTTGCTCTTCATCAAATTGAAGAAGTATAGAAATCGGCTTTGTGACGTTGAGACCGCCGCCTATCCTTCTTATCTTAGTCGAAAGTACAGAAAAACCTGGTGAATGAAGCGTGCTTCCGGTTTGCGAAGAACGCGACCTGCAAGTAGGAAGAATTTCACACGATCACTTGTGCGTGAATATTTGGAGGGCGTTCCGAGAGTCCTCGTATACCAGCGACCTGCCTTCGCACCAGCCCAGACGCCGCTTTCCGAAGAGACCGTTGACGCTTCCGATCCAGACACCACGACGCATCACGCCGATTCTACCACATTCAGCATCATCGCTGAATTCCGACCGCCGTCCTCCACTTCGCTGGCGACCGATCGAGATTTCAGTAGCAGCCAACAGAACGAAATCCGCTACGATCCCAGCGAAAGATCCTCCACGCCGTTTCTACGTACAAATCGAGAGAGAAGTCATCGAAAGTTAGGGTCATTCCCTTATTATCGCGAGTGTTTTCGCTAGTGTCGCGTCAGCCGAAATTGTCGGACCCGGTCTTAACGCAATCCCGCGGACCGAATTACCGAAAAATAGGCTCGTGTCGTAAAGCCACCGGAGCAACGGAAAATAGTTTCGCCGGACGTGACACCTAGTATTCACTTTAAAAGAATGTAAATGCGACACTTACATGCTAGGAAATAGCGTTTGCAGATGTCTACGTATCGTAGCAATAGGGTTCTTATGATTCTTAAAACGCGATATCGCATCTCATTTCTATGTTTCATGGTAAGATACAATATGAATTGCGAAGTGTCATGTATACCTCGTCTACACTTCAAATGAATGTAAATGCGACACTTCCTTGCTAGGAAATAGCGTTTCCAGATGACCACGTATCGTAAGAATAGAGTTCTAATACTTCTTAAAACGAGATGTCGCATCTTACTTCTATGTTTCATGATAAGATATAATATTCATTGTGGAATGTTATGTATACCTCGTATTCACTTGAAAAGAATGTAAATCCGACACTTCCTTGCTAGGAAATAGCGTTCCCAGATGACCACGTATCGAAAGAATAGAGTTCTAATGCTTCTTAAAACGAGATGTCGCATTTTATTTCTATGTTCCATGATAAATTATAATATTCATTGCGAAGTGTCATGTATACCTCGTATTCACTTCAAAAGAATGTAAATGCGACACTTGCATGCTCGGAAATAGCGTTTGCAGATGTCTACGTATCGTAGCAATAGAGTTCTAATGCTTCTTAAAATGAGAAGTCGTATTTCATTTCTATGTTTCGTAATAAGATATAATATTCATTGTGGAATGTTATGTATACCTCGTATCCAATGCAACAGAATGTAAATGCGACACTTCCTTGCTAGGAAACAACATTTGCAGATATCTACGCATCGTAGCAATAGAGTTCCAGTGCTTCTTAAATCGCGACATCGCATCTCACTTCCATGTTTCGAGATAAGATATAATATTCATTGCGAAGTGTCATGTTTGCCTCTTATTCACTTCAAAAGAATGTAAATGCGACACTTCCTTGCTAGGAAATGGCGTTCCCAGATGTCTAAGTATCGAAACAATAGAGTTCTAATGCTTCTTAAATCGCGATATCGCATCTCATTCCTATGTTTCTTTATAAGGTATAATATTCATTGCGAAGTGTCATGTTTGCCTCTTATTCACTTCAAAGGAATGTAAATGCGACACTACCTTGCTAGGATATAGCGTTTGCAGATGTCTACGTATCGTAGCAATAGGGTTCTAATGCTACTTAAACTGCGATATCGCATCTCATTTATATGTTTCGTGATAAGATGTAATATTTATTGCGAAGTGCCATGTACACCTTGTATTCACTTCAAAAGAATATAAATGCGACACTTCCATGCTTGGAAATAGAGTCTGCAGATGTCTACGTGTCGAGGCAATAGAGTTCTAATGCTTCCTAAAACGCGATATCGCATCTCACTTCTATGATTCATGATAAGATATAATATTCGTTGCGAAGGGTCATGTATACCTCGTATTCACTTCAAAAGAATGTAAGTGTCACACATCCATGCTAGGAAATAGCGTTTGCAGATATCTTCGCATCGAGCCAATAGGATTCTAGTGCTTCTTAAAACGCGATATCGCATTTGACTTCTATGTAACATGATAAGATATAATGTATAGTGCGAAGTGTTCTGTATACCTCGTATTCACTTCAAAAGAATGTAAATGCGACTACTCATTGCCAGGAAATAACGTTTGCAGATGCCTACGTATCGTAGCATTAGAGTTCTAATGCTACTTAAATCGCGATATCGCATCTCATTTATATGATTCGTAATAAGATATAATATTCATTGCGAAGTGTCATGTATACCTCGTATTCACTTCAAAAGAATGTAAATGGGACGTTTCCATCCTAGGGAATATCGTTTGCAGATGTCTACGTATCGTAGCAATAGGGTTCTAATGCTTCTTAAAACGAGATGTCGCATTTCATATCTATGTTTCCCGATAAGATATAATATTCATTGTGGAGTGTTATGTATACCTCGTATTCACTTCAGAAGAATGTAAATGCGACACTTCCATGCTAGGAAATATCGATCGCAGATGTCTACGTCTCGTAGCAATTGAGTTCTAATGCTTCTTACATCGCGATATCGCATCTCATTTCTATGTTTCATGATAAGATATAATATTCATAACGAAGTGTCATGTATACCTCGTATTCACCTCAAGAGAATGAAAATGCGACTATTCCTTGCTAGGAAATAGCGTTTTCTGATGCCTACTTATCGTAGCAGTAGAGTTCCAACGCTTCTTTAAACGCGATATCGCATTTCATTTCTATATTTCATGATAAGATATAATATTCATTGCGAAGTGACATGTATATCTCGTATTCACTACAGAAGAATGTAAATGCGACACTTCCTTCCTGGGAAATAGCGTTTGCAGATATCTTCGTATCGTAGCAATAGCGTTCTGACACTTCTTAAAACGCGATATTGCATCTCATTTCTATGTTTCATGATAAGACATAATATCCATTGAGAAGTGTCATGTATACCTCGTATTCAATTCAAAAGAATTTGAATGCAACTATTCCTTGCTATGAAATAGCATTTGCAGATGTCTACGTATCGTAGCAATAGAGATCTTATGCATCATAAAACGAGATGTCGCATCACGATTCTCTGTTTCATGATAAGATATAATATTCATTGCGAAGTGTCATGTACACCTCGCATTCACTTCAAAAGAAAGTAAATGCGACACTTCCTTGCTAAGAAATAGCGTTTCCAGATGTCCATGCAACGAAACAACAGAGTTCTAGTGCTTCTTAAAACGAGATATCGCATCACATTTCTCTGTTTCATGATAAGATATAATATTCATTGCGAAGTGTCATTTATACCGCGTATTCACCTCAAAAGAATGTAAATGCGACACTTCCTTGCTAGGACATAGCGTTTGCAGATGTCTACGTATCGTAGCAATAGAGATCTAATGCATCTTAAAACGAGGTGTCGCATCTCGATTCTCTGTTTCGTGATAAGATATAATATTCATTGCGAAGTGTCATGTATACCTCGTATTCACTTCAGAAGAATGTAAATGCGACACCTCCTTGCTAGGAAATAGCGTTTGCATATGTCTACGTATCGTTGCAATAGAGTTCTAATTCTTCTATAAACAGGATATTGCATCTCATTTCTGTGTTTCATGATAAGATATAACATTCATTGCGAAGAGTCATGTATACATCGTATTCACTTCATAAGAATGTAAATACGACTATTCCTTGCTATGAAATAGCGTTTGCAGATGTCTACGTATCGTAGCAATAGAGTTCTTATGCTGCTTAAAACGCTATTTAGCATCTCATTCCTGTGTTTCGTGTTAAGGTATAATATTCATTGCGAAGTGTCATGTTTGCCTCTTATTCACTTCAAAAGAATGTAAATGCGACACTTCCTTGCTAGGAAATGGCGTTCCCAGATGTCTAAGTATCGAAACAATAGAGTTCTAATGCTTCTTAAATCGCGATATCGCATCTCATTCCTATGTTTCGTTATAAGGTATAATATTCATTGCGAAGTGTCATGTTTGCCTCTTATTCACTTCAAAGGAATGTAAATGCGACACTTCCTTGCTAGTATATAGCGTTTGCAGATGTCTACGTATCGTAGCAATAGAGTTCTAGTGCTTCTTAAAATGCGATATCGGATCTCACTCCTATGTTTCATGATAAGGTATAATATTCATTCCGAAGTGTCATGTATACCTCGTATTCACTTCAAAAGAATGTAAATGCGACACTTCCATGCTTGGAAATAGAGTCTGCAGATGTCTACGTGTCGAGGCAATAGAGTTCTAATGCTTCCTAAAACGCGATATCGCATCTCACATCTATGTTTCATGATATGATATAATATTCATTGCGAAGTGTCATGTATACCTCGTATTCACTTCAAAATAATTTAATGCGACACTTCCTTGCTAGGAAATACCGTTTCCAGATGCCTACGTGTCGAAGCAGTAGAGTTCTAATGCTTCCTAAATCCCGATATCGCATTTCATTACTATGTTTCGTGATAGGGCATAATATTCATTGTGGAGTGTTATGTATACCTCGTATTCACTTCAGAATAATGTAAATGCGACACTTCCATGCTAGGAAATAGCGTTCGCAGATGTCTACGTATCGTAGCAATAGAGTTCTAATGCTTCTTAAATCGCGATATCGCATCTCATTTCTATGTTTCATGATAAGATATAATATTCATAACGAAGTGTCATGTATACCTCGTATTCACCTCAAGAGATTGAAAATGCGACTATTCCTTGCTAGGAAATAGCGTTTTCTGATGCCGACTTATCGTAGCAGTAGAGTTCTAACGCTTCCTTAAACGCGATTTCGCATTTCATTTCTATATTTCATGATAAGATATAATATTCATTGCGAAGTGTCACGTATACCTCGTATTCACCTCAAGAGAATGAAAATGCGACTATTCCTTGCTAGGTTATAGCGTTTGCAGATGTCTACTTATCGAAGCAGTAGAGTTCTCGTACTTCTTATAACGCGATATCGCATCTCATTTCTATGTTTCATGATAAGATATAATATTCATTACGAAGTGTCATGTATACCTCGTATTCACTTCAAATCAATGTAAATGCGACTCTTCCTTGCTAGGAAATAGCGTTTTGAAATGTCAACGTATTGTAGCAATAGAGTTCTAGTGCTTCCTAAAACGCGATATCGCATCTCATTCCTATGTTTCATGTTAAGAAATAATATTCGTTGCGATGTGTCACTTATACCTCGTATACACTTGAAATGAATGTAAATGCGGCACTACCCTGCTCGGAAATAGCGTTTGCAGATATCTACGCATCGAAGCAGTAGAGTTCTAATGCTTCCTAAAACGGGATATCGCATCCCATTTCTATTTTTCATGATGAGATATAATATTCATTGCGAAGTGTTATGTATTCCTCGTCACACTTCAAATGAATGTAAATGCCACACATCCCTTCTAGGAAATAGCGTTTCCAGATGTGTACGTATCGAAACAATAGAGTTCTAATGCTTCTTAAAACGCCCTATCGCGTCTCATTTCTTTGTTTCATGATAAGATATAATATTCATTGCGAAGTGATATGTATACCACGCATACACTTCAAATGAATGTAAATGCGACACTTCCTTGCTAGGAAATAGACGTTTGCAGATGCCTACGTATCGTGGCAATGGAGTTCTAATGCTACTTAAACCGGGATATCGCATGTCTTCTATATATTTCGTGATAAGATATAATATTCATTGCGAAGGATCATGTGTACCCAGTATTCACTTCAAAAGAATGTAAGTGTGACACTTCCACGCTAGGAAATAGCGTCTGCAGATGTCTACGCGCCGAGGCAATACAGTTCTAATCCTTCTTAAAACGCGATATCGCATCTCTCTTCTATGTTTCATGATAGGATATAATATTCATGGCGAAGTGGCATGTACACCTCGTATTCACTACAAAAGAATGTAAATGCGACGCTTCCATGCTAGGAAATAGCGTTTGTAGATGTCTCCGCATCGAGGCCATAGAGTTCTAATGCTTCTTAAAACGCGATATCGCATATCTCTTCTATGTTTCGTGATAACATATAATATTCATTGCGAAGTGTCATGTACACCTCGTATTCACTACAAAAGAATGTAAATGCGACACTTCCATGCTAGGAAATAGCGTTTGCAGATGTCTACGTATCGTAGCAATAGAGTTCTAATGCTACTTAAATCGCGGTATAGCATCCCATTTACATGTTTTGTGATAAGATATAATATTCATTGCGAAGTGTCATGTACACCTCGTATTCACTACAAAAGAATGTAAATGCGACACTTCCATGCTAGGAAATAGCGTCAGCAGATGTCTACGCGTCGAGGCAATACAGTTCTAATGTTTCTTAATACGCGATATCGCATCTGTCTTCTATGTTTCATGATAGGATATAATATTCATGGCGAAGTGTCATGTACACCTCGTATTCACTACAAAAGAATGTAAATGCGACACTTCCATGCTAGGAAATAGCGTTTGTAGATGTCTCCGCATCGAGGCCATAAAGTTCTAATGCTTCTTAAAACGCGATATCGCATGTCTCTTCTATGTTTCGTGATAACATATAATATTCATTGCGAAGTGTCATGTACACCTCGTATTCACTACAAAAGAATGTAAATGCGACACTTCCATGCTAGGAAATAGCGTTTGCAGATGTCTACGTATCGTAGCAATAGAGTTCTAATGCTACTTAAATCGCGGTATCGCATCCCATTTACATGTTTTGTGATAAGATATAATATTCATTGCGAAGTGTCATGTACACCTCGTATTCACTACAAAAGAATGTAAATGCGACACTTCCATGCTAGGAAATAGCGTCAGCAGATGTCTACGCGTCGAGGCAATACAGTTCTAATGTTTCTGAATACGCGATATCGCATCTGTCTTCTATGTTTCATGATAGGATATAATATTCATGGCGAAGTGTCATGTACACCTCGTATTCACTACAAAAGAATGTAAATGCGACACTTCCATGCTAGGAAATAGCGTTTGTAGATGTATCCGCATCGAGGCCATAAAGTTCTAATGCTTCTTAAAACGCGATATCGCATGTCTCTTCTATGTTTCGTGATAACATATAATATTCATTGCGAAGTGTCATGTACACCTCGTATTCACTACAAAAGAATGTAAATGCGACACTTCCATGCTAGGAAATAGCGTTTGCAGATGTCTACGTATCGTAGCAATAGAGTTCTAATGCTACTTAAATCCCGATATCGCATCTCATTTCTATGTTTCGTGATAAGATATAATATTCATTGCGAAGTGTTATGTACTCCTCGTATTCAATTGAAAAGAAAGTAAATGCGACTATTGCTTGCTAGGAAATAGCGTTTGCAGATGTCTACTTATCGTAGCAATAGAGTTCTAATGCTACATAAATCGCGGTATCCCATCCCATTTATATGTTTCGTTATAAGATATAATATTCATTGCGAAATGTCATGTATACCTTGTAATCACTTCAAAAGAATGTAAGTGCGACACTTCCATGCTAGGAAATAGCGTTTGCAGATATCTCCGCATCGAGGCCGTAGAGTTCTAATGCTCCTTAAAACGCGATATCGCATCCCTCTTCCGTGTTTCATGATAAGATATAATATTCATTGCGAAGTGTCATGTGTACCTCGTATTCACTTCAAAAGTATGTAAATGCGCCTACTGCTTGCTAGGAAATAGCGTTTGCAGATGTCTACGTATCGTGGCAATAGAATTCTAATGCTACTAAATTCGCGATACCGCATCTCATTTGTATGTTTCGTGAAGAGATATAATATTCATTCCGAAGTGTCACGTATACCTCGAATTCACTTCAAAAGAATGTAAATGCGACACTTCCATGCTAGGAAATAGCGTTTGCAGATATCTCCCCATCGAGGCAATAGGGTTCTAATGCTTCTTAAGACGCGATATCGCATCTCACTTATATGTTACATGACAAGATATAATGTTCATTACGAAGTGTCATGTGTTCCTCGTCTTCACTTCAGAGGAATGTAAATGCGAATCTTCCTTGCTAGGAAATAGCGTTTGCAGATGTCTACGTATCGTAGCAATGGAGCCCGAATGCTTCTCAAAACGCGATATCGCTTCTCATTTCTATGCTTCATGATAAGATATAATATTCATTGCGAAGTGACGTGTATACCTCGTATTCACTTCAAAAGAATGTAAATGCGAATCTTCCTTGCTAGGAAATAGCGCGTGCATATGTCTACGTCTCGTAGCAATAGTGTTGTAATGTTTCTCAAAACGCGATATAGCATCTCATTTCTATGCTTCATGATAAGATATAATATTCATTGCGAAGTGTCATGTATACCTCGTATTCACTTCACAAGAATGTAAATGTGACACTTCCATGCTAGGAAATAGCGTCAGCAGATGTCTACGCGTCGATGCAATACAGTTCTAATGTTTCTTAATACGCGATATCGCATCTGTCTTCTATGTTTCATGATAAGATATCATATTCATTGCGAAGTGTCATGTATACCTCGTATTCTCTCCAAACGAATGTAAATGCAACACTTCCTTCCTAGGATATAGCTTATTCAGATGTCTACGTATCGCAGCAATAGAGTTCTAATGCTACATAAATCGCGGTATCCCATCCCATTTATATATTTCGTTATAAGATATAATATTCATTGCGAAATGTCATGTATACCTTGTAATCACTTCAAAAGAATGTAAGTGCGACACTTCCATGCTAGGAAATAGCGTTTGCAGATATCTCCGCATCGAGGCCGTAGAGTTCTAATGCTCCTTAAAACGCGATATCGCATCCCTCTTCCGTGTTTCATGATAAGATATAATATTCATTGCGAAGAGGTCATGTATATCTCGTATTCACTTCAAAAGAATGTAAATGCGCCTACTGCTTGCTAGGAAATAGCGTTTGCAGATGTCTACTTATCGTGGCAATAGAATTCTAATGCTACTTATTTCGCGATATCGCATCTCATTTGTATGTTTCGTGAAAAGATATAATATTCATTCCGAAGTGTCACGTATACCTCGAATTCACTTCAAAAGAATGTAAATGCGACACTTCCATGCTAGGAAATAGCGTTTGCAGATATCTCCCCATCGAGGCAATAGGGTTCTAATGCATCTTAAGACGCGATATCGCATCTCACTTATATGTTACATGACAAGATATAATGTTCATTACGAAGTGTCATGTATTCCTCGTCTTCACTTCAGAAGAATGTAAATGCGAATCTTCCTTGCTAGGAAATAGCGTTTGCAGATGTCTACGTATCGTAGCAATGGAGCCCTAATGCTTCTCAAAACGCGATATCGCATCTCATTTCTATGCTTCATGATGAGATATAATATTCATTGCGAAGTGTCATGTATACCTCGTATTCACTTCAAAAGAATGTAAATGCGAATCTTCCTTGCTAGGAAATAGCGCTTGCAGATGTCTACGTCTCGTAGCAATAGTGTTCTAATGTTTCTCAAAACGCGATATCGCATCTCATTTCTATGCTTCATGATAAGATATAATATTCATTGCGAAGTGTCATGTATACCTCGTATTCACTTCACAAGAATGTAAATGTGACACTTCCATGCTAGGGAATAGCGTCTGCAGATTTCTACGCGTCGAGGCAATAAGATTCTAATGCATCTTAAAACGCGATATCGTATCTCACTTCTATGATTCGTGATAAGATATAATATTCATTGCGAAGTTTCATGTATGCATCGTATTCACTTCAAAAGAATGTAAGTGCGACAATTCCTTGCTAGGAAATAGCGTATTCAGATGTCTACGTATCGTAGCAATAGAGTTCTAATGCTACTTAAATCGCGGTATCGCATCCCATTTATTTGTTTCGTGATAAGAAATAATATTCATTGCGAAATGTCATGTATACCTCGTATTCAATTCAAAAGAATGTAAGTGCGACACTTCCATGCTAGGAAATGGCGTTTGCAGATGTCTCCGCGTCGAGGGCATAGAGTTCTAATGCTTCTTAAAACGCGATATCGCATCCTTCTGCTATGTTTCGTGAAAAGATATAATATTCATTGCGAAGTGTCATGTACACCTCGTATTCACTACAAAAGAATGTAAATGCGACACTTCCATGCTAGGAAATAGCGTTTGTAGATGTCTCCGCATCGAGGCCATAGTGTTCTAATGCTTCTTAGAACGCGATATCGCATGTCTCTTCTATGTTTCGTGATAACATATAATATTCATTGCGAAGTGTCATGTACACCTCGTATTCACTACAAAAGAATGTAAATGCGACACTTCCATGCTAGGAAATAGCGTCTGCAGATGTCTACGCGTCGAGGCAATACAGTTCTAATGTTTCTTAATACGCGATATCGCATCTCACTTATATGTTACATGACAAGATATAATGTTCATTACGAAGTGTCATGTGTTCCTCGTCTTCACTTCAGAGGAATGTAAATGCGAATCTTCCTTGCTAGGAAATAGCGTTTGCAGATGTCTACGTATCGTAGCAATGGAGCCCGAATGCTTCTCAAAACGCGATATCGCTTCTCATTTCTATGCTTCATGATAAGATATAATATTCATTGCGAAGTGACGTGTATACCTCGTATTCACTTCAAAAGAATGTAAATGCGAATCTTCCTTGCTAGGAAATAGCGCGTGCATATGTCTACGTCTCGTAGCAATAGTGTTGTAATGTTTCTCAAAACGCGATATAGCATCTCATTTCTATGCTTCATGATAAGATATAATATTCATTGCGAAGTGTCATGTATACCTCGTATTCACTTCACAAGAATGTAAATGTGACACTTCCATGCTAGGAAATAGCGTCAGCAGATGTCTACGCGTCGATGCAATACAGTTCTAATGTTTCTTAATACGCGATATCGCATCTGTCTTCTATGTTTCATGATAAGATATCATATTCATTGCGAAGTGTCATGTATACCTCGTATTCTCTCCAAACGAATGTAAATGCAACACTTCCTTCCTAGGATATAGCTTATTCAGATGTCTACGTATCGCAGCAATAGAGTTCTAATGCTACATAAATCGCGGTATCCCATCCCATTTATATATTTCGTTATAAGATATAATATTCATTGCGAAATGTCATGTATACCTTGTAATCACTTCAAAAGAATGTAAGTGCGACACTTCCATGCTAGGAAATAGCGTTTGCAGATATCTCCGCATCGAGGCCGTAGAGTTCTAATGCTCCTTAAAACGCGATATCGCATCCCTCTTCCGTGTTTCATGATAAGATATAATATTCATTGCGAAGAGGTCATGTATATCTCGTATTCACTTCAAAAGAATGTAAATGCGCCTACTGCTTGCTAGGAAATAGCGTTTGCAGATGTCTACTTATCGTGGCAATAGAATTCTAATGCTACTTATTTCGCGATATCGCATCTCATTTGTATGTTTCGTGAAAAGATATAATATTCATTCCGAAGTGTCACGTATACCTCGAATTCACTTCAAAAGAATGTAAATGCGACACTTCCATGCTAGGAAATAGCGTTTGCAGATATCTCCCCATCGAGGCAATAGGGTTCTAATGCATCTTAAGACGCGATATCGCATCTCACTTATATGTTACATGACAAGATATAATGTTCATTACGAAGTGTCATGTATTCCTCGTCTTCACTTCAGAAGAATGTAAATGCGAATCTTCCTTGCTAGGAAATAGCGTTTGCAGATGTCTACGTATCGTAGCAATGGAGCCCTAATGCTTCTCAAAACGCGATATCGCATCTCATTTCTATGCTTCATGATGAGATATAATATTCATTGCGAAGTGTCATGTATACCTCGTATTCACTTCAAAAGAATGTAAATGCGAATCTTCCTTGCTAGGAAATAGCGCTTGCAGATGTCTACGTCTCGTAGCAATAGTGTTCTAATGTTTCTCAAAACGCGATATCGCATCTCATTTCTATGCTTCATGATAAGATATAATATTCATTGCGAAGTGTCATGTATACCTCGTATTCACTTCACAAGAATGTAAATGTGACACTTCCATGCTAGGGAATAGCGTCTGCAGATTTCTACGCGTCGAGGCAATAAGATTCTAATGCATCTTAAAACGCGATATCGTATCTCACTTCTATGATTCGTGATAAGATATAATATTCATTGCGAAGTTTCATGTATGCATCGTATTCACTTCAAAAGAATGTAAGTGCGACAATTCCTTGCTAGGAAATAGCGTATTCAGATGTCTACGTATCGTAGCAATAGAGTTCTAATGCTACTTAAATCGCGGTATCGCATCCCATTTATTTGTTTCGTGATAAGATATAATATTCATTGCGAAATGTCATGTATACCTCGTATTCAATTCAAAAGAATGTAAGTGCGACACTTCCATGCTAGGAAATGGCGTTTGCAGATGTCTCCGCGTCGAGGGCATAGAGTTCTAATGCTTCTTAAAACGCGATATCGCATCCTTCTGCTATGTTTCGTGAAAAGATATAATATTCATTGCGAAGTGTCATGTACACCTCGTATTCACTACAAGAGAATGTAAATGCGACACTTCCATGCTAGGAAATAGCGTTTGTAGATGTCTCCGCATCGAGGCCATAGTGTTCTAATGCTTCTTAGAACGCGATATCGCATGTCTCTTCTATGTTTCGTGATAACATATAATATTCATTGCGAAGTGTCATGTACACCTCGTATTCACTACAAAAGAATGTAAATGCGACACTTCCATGCTAGGAAATAGCGTCTGCAGATGTCTACGCGTCGAGGCAATACAGTTCTAATGTTTCTTAATACGCGATATCGCATCTCTCTTCTATGTTTCATGATAAGATATAATATTCATTGCGAAGTGTCATGTATACCTCGTATTCTCTCCAAACGAATGTAAATGCGACACTTCCTTGCTAGGAAATAGCGTTTTCAGATGTCTACGTATCGAAGCAATAGAGTTCTGATGATCTTTATACGCGATATCGCGTCTCATTTGTATGTTACATGATAAGATATAATATTCATTCCGAAGTATTATGTACACCTCGCCTACACTTCAAAAGAATGTAAATGCCACACTTCCTTGCTAGGAAATACGTTTCCAGATGTCTACGCATCGAAGCAATAGATTTCTAACTCTTTATAAAACGCGATATCGCATATCAGTTCTAAGTCACATGATAAGATGTAATTTCAATGCAACGCGTTATGTATATCTCCTCTACACTTCAAATGATTGTGAATGCATCACTTCCTTGCTACGGAATTTCGTTTCTATATCTGAAGGTTTAGAAGCAATAGAGTTCTAATGCTTCGTAAAACGCGGCTGCGCATCTTACTTCTATATTTCGTGATAAGACGTAATATTCATAGCATCGCGTTCTTTTTATCTGCTTCTGCACATGAATTGAGTGTGAACCCTACACTTTTTTGCCCGGGGATGGCATTTCTAGATGTCCAGGTGCCGAAGCATTTAATTTGTCATGCTTCATGCACCGCTATATCGATATGTCGCATTTGCATTCATTAGAAGTATATGCGAGGTATACACGACACTTCGCAATGAATATTATATCTTATCATGAATCATAGAAATGGGATGCGTTATCTCATTTTAAGAATCATTAAAGCTCTATTGCTACCATACGAAGTCATCTGCAAAAGCTATTTCCTGTCAAGGAGGTGTCGCATTTACATTCTTTTGAAGTGAGTACGAGGTATACATAACAATCCGCAATGAATATTATATCTTATCATGAAACATAGAAATGAGATGCGATATCTTGTTTTAGGAAGCATTAGAGCTCTATTGCATTGATACAGAGACATCTGCAAACGCTATTTCCTAGCAAGGAAGTGTCGCATTTACATTCTTTTGAAGTGAGTACGAGGTATACATGACACTTCGCAATGAATATTATATCTTATCTCGAAACGTAGAATAGAAATGCGATATCGCGATTTAAGAAGCACTAGAACTCTATTGCTACGATGCGTAGACATCTGCAAATGTTATCTCCTAGCAAGGAAGTGTCGCATCTACATTCTTTTGAAGTGAATACGAGGTATACATGACACTTCGCAATGAATATTATATGTTATCATGAAACGTAGTATTGAGATGCGATATGCCGTTTTAAGAAGCATTAGAATTTTATTGCTTCGATACGCAGTCAACTGCAAACGCTATTTCCTAGCAAGGCAGTGTCACATTTACGTTGGTTTGAAGTGCATGCGAGGTATACATGAGAGTTCGCAATGAATATTATATCTTATCATGAAACATAGAAGTGAGATGCGATATCGCGCTTTAAGAAGCATTAGAACTCTATTGCTACGGTACGTAGACATCTGCAAACGCTATTTCCTAGCATGCAAGTGTCGCATTTACATTCTTTTGAAGTGAATACGAGATATACATGACACTTCGCAATGAATATTATATCTTATCATGAAACATAGAAGTGAGATGCGATATCGCGTTCTAAGAAGCATTAAACTCTATTGCAACGATACGTAGACATCGGCAAATGTTATTTCCTAGCATGGAAGTGACGCATTTACGTTCTTTTGAAGTGAATACGAGGTATACATGACACTCCAAAATGAATATTACATCCTATTACGAAACATAGAAGTGAGATGCTGTATTGCGTTTTAAGAAGCATTAGAACTTTATTGCTACGATGCGTAGACATCTGCAAACGCTATTTCCTAGCAAGGAAGTGTCGCATTCACATTCTAATGAAGGGGATACGAGGTATACATGACACCTCGCAAATAAATTTTATATCTTATCATGAAGCATAGAAATGAAATGCGACTTCGCTTTTTAAGAAGCGTTAGAAGTCTATTGCTACGACACGTAGACATCTGCGAACGCTACTTCCAAGCAAGGAAGTGTCGCATTTACATCCTTTTGAAGTGAATACGAGGTATACATAACACTCCACAATGAATATTATATCATATCATGAAACATAGGAATGAGATGCGATATCGCGTCTTGAGAAGCACTAGAATTACACGCATTTACATTCTTTTGAAGTGAATAGGCGATATACGTGACACTTCGCAATGAATATTACATCTTATCACGAAACACAGAAATGAGATGCGACATCGCGTTTTAAGTAGCATTAGAACTCTATTGCTACGATACGTAGACATCTGCAGTGGCTATTTCCTAGCATGGAAGTGTCGCATTTACATTCTTTTGAAGTGAATGCGAGGTATACATAACACTCTACAATGAATAGTATATCTTATTACGAAACATAGAAATGAAATACGACTTCTCATTTTAAGAAGCATTAGAACTCTATTGCTACGATACGTAGACATCTGCAAACGCTATTTCCTAGCATGGAAGTGCCGCATTTACATTCATTTGAAGTGTATGCGTGGTATACATATCACTTCGCAATGAATAATAGTATATCTTATCATGAAACATAGGAATGAGGTGCTATATCGCGTTTTGAGAAGCATTAGAACTCTCTTGCTAATATACGTTGACATCTGCAAACTCTATTTCCTGGCAAGGGAATGTCGCATTTACGTTCTTTTGAAGTGAATACGAGATATACATAACACTTCGCAAAGAATATTATATCTTCTCTCGAAACGTAGATGTGGGATGCGATATCGCGATTTAAGTAGCACTAGAACTCTATTGCTACGATGCGTAGACATCTGCAAATGTTATTTCCTAGCAAGGAAGTGTCGCATTTACATTCTATTGAAGTGAATACGAAATATACATGATACTTCGCTATGAATATTATATCTTATCATGAAACATAGGAATGAGGTGCTATATCGCGTTTTGAGAAGCATTAGAACTCTTTTGCTAATATACGTAGACATCTGCAAACTCTATTTCCCAGCAAGGGAATGTCGCATTTACATTCCATTGAAGTGAATACGAGGTATACATGACACTTCGCATTGGATATTATATCTTGTCATGAAACGTAGAAATGAGATGCGATATCTCGCTTTAAGAAGTATTAGAACTATATTCTATCGATACGTTTTGTTCTGGAAACGATATTTCCTAGCAAGGAAGTGACGCATTTACATTCTTTTGAAGTGAAATCGAGGTATACATGACACTCCGCAATGAATATTATATCTTATCTCGAAACATAGAAATGAAATACGACATCTCGTTTTAAGTAGCATTAGAACTCTATTGCTACGATACGTAGACATCTGGAAACGCTATTTCCTAGCATGGAAGTGTCGCATTTACATTCTTTTGAAGTGACTACGAGATATACATGACACTTCGCAATGAATATTATATCTTATCATGAAACATAGGAATGAGGTGCCATATCGCGTTTTGAGAAGCATTAGAACTCTATTGCTACGATACGTAGACATCTGCAAACGCTATTTCCTAGCATGGAAGTGTCGCATTTACATTCTTTTGAAGTGAATACGAGATATACATGACACTTCGCAATGAATATTATATCTCATCATGAAACATAGGAATGAGGTGCTATATCGCGTTTTGAGAAGCATTAGAACTCTATTGCTAATATACGTAGACATCTGCAAACTCTATTTCCTAGCAAGGAAATGTCGCATTTACATTCCATTGAAGTGAATACGAGGTATACATGGCACTTCGCAATGCATATTATATCTTATCATGAAACATAGAAATGAGATGCGACATCTCGTTTTAAGAAGTATTAGAACTCCATTCTTTCGATACGTGGTCATCTGTAAACGCTATTTCCGAGCAAGGAAGTGTCGCGGTTACATTCTTTTGAAGTGAGTACGAGGTATACATGACACTTCGCAATGAATATTATATCTTATCATGAAACATAGAAGTGAGATGCGATATCGCGTTCCAAGAATCATTAGAACTCTATTGCTACGATACGTAGACATCTGCAAAGGCTATTTCCTAGCATGGAAGTGTCGCATTTACATTCTTTTGAAGTGAATACGTGGTATACATAACATTCTACAATGAATATTATATCTTATTACGAAACATAGAAATGAAATACGACTTCTAATTTTAAGAAGCTTTCGAACTCTATTGCTACGATACGTAGACATCTGCAAACGCTATTTCCTAGCATGGAAGTGCAGCATTTACATTCTTTTGAAGATAATACGAGGTATACATAACACTTCGCAATGAATATTATATCTTATCTCGAAACATAGAAGTGAGATGCAATATCGCGATTTAAGTAGCATTAGAACTCTATTGCTACGATGCGTAGACATCTGGAAACAATATTTCCTAGCATGGAAGTGTAGCATTTACATTTTTTTGAAGTGAATACGAGGTATACATAACACTCCACAATGAATGTTATGTCTTATCACGAAACATAGAAATGACATGCGACATCTCGTTTTAAGAAGCATTAGAACACTATTGCAACGATACGTAGATATCTGCAAACGCTACTTCCAAGCATGGAAGTGTCGCATTTACATTCTTTTGAAGTGGTTACGAGGTATACATGACACTCCACAATGAATATTATATCTTATCACGAAACTTAGAAATGAAATGCGACATCTCGTTTTAAGTAGCATTAGAACTCTGTTGCTACGATACGTAGACATCTGGAAACGCTATTTCCTAGCATGGAAGTGTCGCATTTTCATTCTTTTGAATTCAATACGAGATATACATGACACTTCGCAATGAATATTATATCTTATCATGAAACATAGGAATGAGGTGCTATATCGCGTTTTGAGAAGCATTAGAACTCTATTGCTAATATACGTAGACATCTGCAAACTCTATTTCCTAGCAAGGAAATGTCGCATTTACATTCCATTGAAGTGAATACGAGGTATACATAACATTACACAGTGAATAGTATATCTTATTACGAAACATAGAAATGAAATACGACATCTCGTTTTAAGAAGCATTAGTACTCTATTGCTGTGATACGTAGACATCTGCAAACGCTATTTCCTAGCATGGAAGTGCAGCATTTACATTCTTTTGAAGTGGTTACGAGGTATACATGACACTCCACAATGAATATTATATCTTATCACGAATCTTAGAAATGAAATGCGACATCTCGTTTTAAGTAGCATTAGAACTCTGTTGCTACGATACGTAGACATCTGGAAACGCTATTTCCTAGCATGGAAGTGTCGCATTTTCATTCCTTTGAAGTGAATACGAGATATACATGACACATCGCAATGAATATTATATCTTATCATGAAACATAGGAATGAGGTGCTATATCGCGTTTTGAGAAGCATTAGATCTCTATTGCTAATATACGTAGACATCTGCAAACTCTATTTCCTAGCATGGAAATGTCACACTTACATTCCATTGAAGTGAATACGAGGTATACATAGCATTACACAGTGAATATTATGTCTTACCACGAAACATAGAAATGAAATACGACATCTCGTTTTAAGAATCATTAGAACACTATTGCTACGATACGTAGACATCTGCAAAGGCTATTTCCTAGCATGGAAGTGTCGCATTTACATTCTTTCGAAGTGAATACGAGGTATACATAACACTCAACAATGAATATTATGTCTTATCACCAAACATAAAAATGACATGCGACATCTCGTTTTAAGAAGCATTTGAACACTATTGCTACGATACGTAGACATCTGGAAACGCTATTTCATAGCATGGAAGTGTAGCATTTACATCCTTTTGAAGTGAATACGAGATATACATGACACATCGCAATGAATATTATATGCGTGCTATATCAGGTGCTATATCGCGTTTTGAGAAGCATTAGAACTCTATTGCTAATATACGTAGACATCTGCAAACTCTATTTCCTAGCAAGGAAATGTCGCATTTACATTCCATTGAAGTGAATACGAGGTATACGTGGCACTTCGCAATGGATATTATAACTTATCATGAAACATAGAAATGAGATGCGACATCTCGGTTTAAGAAGTATTAGAACACTATTCTTTCGATACGTGGTCATCTGGAAACGCTATTTCCGAGCAAGGAAGTGTCGCGTATACATTCTTTTGAAGTGAATACGAGGTATACATGACACCTCGCAATGAATATTATATCTTATCATGAAACATAGAAGTGAGATGCGATATCGCGTTCCAAGAAGCATTAGATCTCTATTGCTACGATACGTAGACATCTGCAAAGGCTATTTCCTAGCATGGAAGTGTCGCATTTACATTCTTTTGAAGTGAATACGAGGTATACATGACACTTCGCAATGCATATTATATCTTTTCTCGAAACATAGAAGTGAGATGCGATATCGCGATTTAAGAAGCACTAGAACTCTATTGCTACGATGCGTAGACATCTGCAAATGTTATTTCCTAGCAAGGAAGAGTTGCATTTACATTCTTTTGAAGTGAATACGAGGTATACATAACATTCTACAATGAATATTATATCTTATTACGAAACATAGAAATGAAATACGACTTCCCATTTTAAGAAGCATTCGAACTCTATTGCTACGATACGTAGACATCTGCAAACGCTATTTCCTAGCATGGAAGTGCAGCATTTACATTCCATTGAAGTGAATACGAGGTATACATAACACTCCACAATGAATATTATATCTTATCGTGAAACATAGAAGTGAGATGCGATATCGCGTTTTAAGAAGCCTTAGAACTCTATTGCTACGATACGTAGACATCTGCAAACGCTATTTCCTAGCATGGAAGTGTCGCATTTACATTCTTTTGAAGTGAATACGAGATGTACATGGCACTTCGCAATGCATATTATATCTTATCATGAAACATAGAAATGAGATGCGACATCTCGTTTTAAGAAGTATTAGAACTCCATTCTTTCGATACGTGGTCATCTGTAAACGCTATATCCGAGCAAGGAAGTGTCGCGGTTACATTCCTTTGAAGTGAGTACGAGGTATACATGACACTTCGCAATGAATATTATATCTTATCATGAAACATAGAAGTGAGATGCGATATCGCGTTCCAAGAATCATTAGAACTCTATTGCTACGATACGTAGACATCTGCAAAGGCTATTTCCTAGCATGGAAGTGTCGCATTTACATTCTTTTGAAGTGAATACGTGGTATACATAACATTCTACAATGAATATTATATCTTATTACGAAACATAGAAATGAAATACGACTTCTAATTTTAAGAAGCTTTCGAACTCTATTGCTACGATACGTAGACATCTGCAAACGCTATTTCCTAGCATGGAAGTGCAGCATTTACATTCTTTTGAAGATAATACGAGGTATACATAACACTTCGCAATGAATATTATATCTTATCTCGAAACATAGAAGTGAGATGCAATATCGCGATTTAAGTAGCATTAGAACTCTATTGCTACGATGCGTAGACATCTGGAAACAATATTTCCTAGCATGGAAGTGTAGCATTTACATTCTTTTGAAGTGAATACGAGGTATACATAACACTCCACAATGAATGTTATGTCTTATCACGAAACATAGAAATGACATGCGACATCTCGTTTTAAGAAGCATTAGAACACTATTGCAACGATACGTAGATATCTGCAAACGCTACTTCCAAGCATGGAAGTGTCGCATTTACATTCTTTTGAAGTGGTTACGAGGTATACATGACACTCCACAATGAATATTATATCTTATCACGAAACTTAGAAATGAAATGCGACATCTCGTTTTAAGTAGCATTAGAACTCTGTTGCTACGATACGTAGACATCTGGAAACGCTATTTCCTAGCATGGAAGTGTCGCATTTTCATTCTTTTGAATTGAATACGAGATATACATGACACTTCGCAATGAATATTATATCTTATCATGAAACATAGGAATGAGGTGCTATATCGCGTTTTGAGAAGCATTATAACTCTATTGCTAATATACGTAGACATCTGCAAACTCTATTTCCTAGCAAGGAAATGTCGCATTTACATTCCATTGAAGTGAATACGAGGTATACATAACATTACACAGTGAATAGTATATCTTATTACGAAACATAGAAATGAAATACGACATCTCGTTTTAAGAAGCATTAGTACTCTATTGCTGTGATACGTAGACATCTGCAAACGCTATTTCCTAGCATGGAAGTGCAGCATTTACATTCTTTTGAAGTGGTTACGAGGTATACATGACACTCCACAATGAATATTATATCTTATCACGAATCTTAGAAATGAAATGCGACATCTCGTTTTAAGTAGCATTAGAACTCTGTTGCTACGATACGTAGACATCTGGAAACGCTATTTCCTAGCATGGAAGTGTCGCATTTTCATTCTTTTGAAGTGAATACGAGATATACAAGACACATCGCAATGAATATTATATCTTATCATGAAACATAGGAATGAGGTGCTATATCGCGTTTTGAGAAGCATTAGATCTCTATTGCTAATATACGTAGACATCTGCAAACTCTATTTCCTAGCATGGAAATGTCACACTTACATTCCATTGAAGTGAATACGAGGTATACATAACATTACACAGTGAATATTATGTCTTACCACGAAACATAGAAATGAAATACGACATCTCGTTTTAAGAATCATTAGAACACTATTGCTACGATACGTAGACATCTGCAAAGGCTATTTCCTAGCATGGAAGTGTCGCATTTACATTCTTTCGATGTGAATACGAGGTATACATAACACTCAACAATGAATATTATGTCTTATCACCAAACATAAAAATGACATGCGACATCTCGTTTTAAGAAGCATTAGAACACTATTGCTACGATACGTAGACATCTGGAAACGCTATTTCATAGCATGGAAGTGTAGCATTTACATCCTTTTGAAGTGAATACGAGATATACATGACACATCGCAATGAATATTATATCTTATGATGAAACATAGGAATGAGGTGCTATATCGCGTTTTGAGAAGCATTAGAACTCTATTGCTAATATACGTAGACATCTGCAAACTCTATTTCCTAGCAAGGAAATGTCGCATTTACATTCCATTGAAGTGAATACGAGGTATACATGGCACTTCGCAATGTATATTATAACTTATCATGAAACATAGAAATGAGATGCGACATCTCGGTTTAAGAAGTATTAGAACACTATTCTTTCGATACGTGGTCATCTGGAAACGCTATTTCCGAGCAAGGAAGTGTCGCGTATACATTCTTTTGAAGTGAATACGAGGTATACATGACACCTCGCAATGAATATTATATCTTATCATGAAACATAGAAGTGAGATGCGATATCGCGTTCCAAGAAGCATTAGATCTCTATTGCTACGATACGTAGACATCTGCAAAGGCTATTTCCTAGCATGGAAGTGTCGCATTTACATTCTTTTGAAGTGAATACGAGGTATACATGACACTTCGCAATGCATATTATATCTTTTCTCGAAACATAGAAGTGAGATGCGATATCGCGATTTAAGAAGCACTAGAACTCTATTGCTACGATGCGTAGACATCTGCAAATGTTATTTCCTAGCAAGGAAGAGTTGCATTTACATTCTTTTGAAGTGAATACGAGGTATACATAACATTCTACAATGAATATTACATCTTATTACGAAACATAGAAATGAAATACGACTTCCCATTTTAAGAAGCATTCGAACTCTATTGCTACGATACGTAGACATCTGCAAACGCTATTTCCTAGCATGGAAGTGCAGCATTTACATTCTTTTGAAGTGAATACGAGATATATATGACACTTCGCAATGAATATTATATCTTATCATGAAACATAGGAATGAGGTGCTATATCGCCTTTTGAGAAGCATTAGAACTCTATTGCTGATAAACGTAGACATCTGCAAACTCTATTTCCTAGCAAGGAAATGTCGCATTTACATTCCATTGAAGTGAATACGAGGTATACATAACACTCCACAATGAATATTATATCTTATCATGAAACATAGAAGTGAGATGCGATATCGCGTTTTAAGAAGCCTTAGAACTCTATTGCTACGATACGTAGACATCTGCAAACGCTATTTCCTAGCATGGAAGTGTCGCATTTACATTCTTTTGAAGTGAATACGAGATGTACATGACACTTCGCAATGAATATTATATCTTATCATGAAACATAGGAATGAGGTGCCATATCGCGTTTTGAGAAGCATTAGAACTCTATTGCTACGATACGTAGACATCTGCAAACGCTATTTCCTAGCATGGAAGTGTCGCATTTACATTCTTTTGAAGTGAATACGAGATATACATGACACTTCGCAATGAATATTATATCTCATCATGAAACATAGGAATGAGGTGCTATATCGCGTTTTGAGAAGCATTAGAACTCTATTGCTAATATACGTAGACATCTGCAAACTCCATTTCCTAGCAAGGAAATGTCGCATTTACATTCCATTGAAGTGAATACGAGGTATACATGGCACTTCGCAATGCATATTATATCTTATCATGAAACATAGAAATGAGATGCGACATCTCGTTTTAAGAAGTATTAGAACTCTATTCTTTCGATACGTGGTCATCTGGAAACGCTATTTCCGAGCAAGGAAGTGTCGCGTTTACATTCTTCTGAAGTGAGTACGAGGTATACATGACACTTCGCAATGAATATTATATCTTATCATGAAACATAGAAGTGAGATGCGATATCGCGCTCCAAGAAGCATTAGAACTCTATTGCTACGATACGTAGACATCTGCAAAGGCTATTTCCTAGCATGGAAGTGTCGCATTTACATTCTTTTGAAGTGAATACGAGGTATACATAACACTCCATAATAAATATTATACCTTATCATGAAACATAGCAGTGAGATGCGATATCGCGTTTTAAGAAGCATTAGTACGCTATTGCTGTGATACGTGGACACTCTGCAAACAATACTTCCTAGCAAGGAAGTGTCGTATTTACATTCTTATGAAGTGAAATCGAGGTATACATGACACTTCGCAATGAATATTATATCTTATCATGAAACATAGAAGTGTGATGCGATATCGCGTTTCAAGAAGCATTAGAACTCTATTGCTACGGTACGTAGACATCTGCAAACAATATTTCCTAGCAAGGAAGTGTAGCATTTACATTTTTTTGAAGTGAATACGAGGTATACATAACACTCCACAATGAATATTATGTCTTATCACGAAACATAGAAATGACATGCGACATCTCGTTTTAAGAAGCATTAGAACACTATTGCTACGATACGTAGACATCTGCAAACGCTACTTCCATGCATGGAAGTGTCGCATTTACATCCTTTTGAAGTGAATACGAGGTATACATAACACTCCACAATGAATATTATATCTTATCACGAAACTTAGAAATGAAATGCGACATCTCGTTTCAAGTAGCATTCGAACTCTGTCGCTACGATACGTAGACATCTGGAAACGTTATTTCCTAGCATGGAATTGTCGCATTTTCATTCTTTTGAAGTGAATACGAGATATACATGACACTTCGCAATGAATATTATATCTTATCATGAAACATAGGAATGAGGTGCTATATCGCGTTTTGAGAAGCATTAGAAATCTATTGCTAATATACGTAGACATCTGCAAACTCTATTTCCTAGCAAGGAAATGTCGCATTTACATTCCATTGAAGTGAATAGGAGGTATACATGGCACTTCGCAATGGATATTATATCTTATCATGAAACATAGAAATGAGATGCGACATCTCGTTTTAAGAAGTATTAGAACTCTATTCTTTCGATACGTGGTCATCTGGAAACGCTATTTCCGAGCAAGGAAGTGTCGCGTTTACATTCTTTTGAAGTGAATACGAGGTATACATGACACTTCGCAATGAATATTATATCTTATCATGAAACATAGAAGTGAGATGCGATATCGCGTTACAAGAAGCATTATATCTCTATTGCTACGATACGTAGACATCTGCAAAGGATATTTCCTAGCATGAAAGTGTCGCATTTACATTCTTTTGAAGTGAATACGAGGTATACATAACACTCCATAATAAATATTATTTCTTATCATGAAACATAGCAGTGAGATGCGATATCGCGTTTTAAGAAGCATTAGTACTCTATTGCTGTGATACGTGGACATCTGCAAACAATACTTCCTAGCAAGGAAGTGCCGCATTTACATTCTTGTGAAGTGAAATCGAGGTATACATAACACTCCACAATGAATATTATGTCTTATCACCAAACATAAGAATGACATGCGACATCTCGTTTTAAGAAGCATTAGAACACTATTGCTACGATACGTAGACATCTGCAAAGGCTATTTCCTAGGATGGAAGTGTCGCATTTACCTTCTTTTCAAGTGAATACGAAGTATACATAACACTCCACAATGAATATTATGTCTTATCACGAAACATAGAAAAGACATGCGACATCTCGTTTTAAGAAGCATTAGAACACTATTGCTACGATACGTAGACATCTGCAAACGCTATTTCCAAGCATGGAAGTGTCGCATTTACATTCATTTGAAGTGAATACGAAGTATACATAACACTCCACAATGAATATTATGTCTTATCACGAAACATAGAAATGACATGCGACATCCCGTTTTAAGAAGCATTAGAACACTATTGCTACGATACGTAGACATCTGCAAACGCTATTTCCAAGCATGGATGTGTCGCATTTACATTCATTTGAAGTGAATACGAGGTATACATGACACTTCACAATGAATGTTATATCTTATCATGAAACATAGAAGTGAGATGCGATATCGCGTTTTAAGAAGCGTCAGAACTCTATTGCAACGACACGTAGACATCAGCAAACGCAATTTGCTAGCAAGGTAGTGTCGCATTTACATTCTTTTGAAGTGAATTCGAGGTATACATAACACTCTACAATGATTATTATACCTAATCACGATACATAGAAATGAAATGCGATATCGCGTTGTAAGAAGCATTATATCTCTAGTGCTTCGATACGTAGACATCTGTTAACGCTATTTCCTATAGAAAGGAAGTGTCGCATTTACATTCATTTGAAGTGTATGCGAGGTATATGTGAAACTTCGCAATGAATATTATATCTTATCGTGATACATAGAAATTAAATGCGATATCGGGTTTTAAGAAGCTTTAGAACCGTATTGCTTTGATACGTAGACATCTGTAAACGCTATTTCCTAACAAGGAAGTGTCGCATTTACATTCATTTGAACTGTAGACGAGGAATACATAAGACTTCGCAACGAATATTATACCTCTTCATGAAAAGTAGAATTGATTTGCGATATCGCGCTTTAAGAAGCATTAGAACACAATTGCTACGATACGTAGGCAACTGCAATCGCTATTTCCTAGTATGGAAGTGACGCATTTACATTCATTTGAAGTGAGTACGAGGTATACATGTCACTTCACAATGAATATTATATCTTATCATGAAACATAGAAATGAGGTGCGACATCGCGTTTTAAGAAGAGTTAGAACTCTATTGCTTCGATACGTACACATCTGTAAACGCTATTTCCTATAGAAAGGAAGTGTCGCATTTACATTCATTTGAAGAGCATGCGAAGTATAAGTGAAACTTCGCAATGAATATTATATCTTATCTTGATACATAGGAATTAAATGCGATATCGCCTTTTAAGAAGCTTCAGAACTGTATTGCTTGGATACGTAGACATCTGCAAACGCTATTTCCTTGAAGGGAAGTGTCGCATTTACATTCATGGGAAGTGTTTGCGTGGTGTACTTAACACATCGTAATGAGTATTACATCTTATCATGAAACATAGTAATGAGATGCGATATCCCGTTTTAAGAAGCATTAGATCTCTATTGCTTCGATACGTAGACATCTGTTAACGCTATTTCCTATAGAAAGGAAGTGTCGCATTTACATTCATTTGAAGTGTATGCGAGGTATAAGTGAAACTTCGCAATGAATATTATATCTTATCGTGAAACATAGAAATTAAATGCGATATCGGGTTTTAAGAAGCTTTAGAACCGTATTGGTTGGATACGTAGACATCTGTAAACGCTATTTCCTAACAAGGAAGTGTCGCATTTACATTCATTTGAAGAGCATGCGAAGTATAAGTGAAACTTCGCAATGAATATTATATCCTATCTTGATACATAGGAATTAAATGCGATATCGCCTTTTAAGAAGCTTTAGAACTGTATTGCTTGGATACGTAGACATCTGCAAACGCTATTTCCTATCAAGGAAGTGTCGCATTTACATTCTTTTGAAGCGAATACGTGCTATTCATGGCACTGCGCAATGAATATTATATCTAATCATGAAACATAGGAATGAAATGCGCTATCGCGTTCTAAGAAGCGTTAGATCTCTACTGCTACGATACGTAGACATCTGAAAACGCTATTTCCTAGCAAGGAAGTGCCGCATTTACATTCTCTTGAAGTGAATACGAGGTACACATGACACTTCGTAATGAATATTATATCATATCATGAAATATAGAAATGAGATGCGATATCGCGTTATAAGAAGCACGAGACCTCTATTGCTACGATACGCAGACATCTGCAAATGCTATTTCCTAGCAAGGAATAGTCGCATTTACATTCTTTTGAAGTGAGTACGAGGTATACATGACACTTCGCAATGAATATTATATCTTATCATGAAGCATTGAAATGAGATGCGATATCGAGTTTTATGAAGCTTCAGAACTCTATTGCAACGACACGTAGGCATCTGCAAACGCAATTTGCTAGCAAGGAAGTGTCGCATTTACATTCATTTGAAGTGAATACGAGGTATACGTGACACTTCGCAATGAGTATTATATCTTATCATGAAACATTGAATTGAGATGCGATATCGCGTTTTAAGAAGCGTCAGAACTCTATTGCAACGACACGTAGACATCAGCAAACGCAATTTGCTAGCAAGGTAGTGTCGCATTTACATTCTTTTGAAGTGAATTCGAGGTATACATAACACTCTACAATGATTATTATACCTAATCACGATACATAGAAATGAAATGCGATATCGCGTTGTAAGAAGCATTATATCTCTAGTGCTTCGATACGTAGACATCTGTTAACGCTATTTCCTATAGAAAGGAAGTGTCGCATTTACATTCATTTGAAGTGTATGCGAGGTATATGTGAAACTTCGCAATGAATATTATATCTTATCGTGATACATAGAAATTAAATGCGATATCGGGTTTTAAGAAGCTTTAGAACCGTATTGCTTTGATACGTAGACATCTGTAAACGCTATTTCCTAACAAGGAAGTGTCGCATTTACATTCATTTGAACTGTATACGAGGAATACTTAAGACTTCGCAACGAATATTATACCTCATCATGAAAAGTAGAATTGATTTGCGATATCGCGCTTTAAGAAGCATTAGAACACAATTGCTACGATACGTAGGCAACTGCAATCGCTATTTCCTAGTATGGAAGTAACGCATTTACATTCATTTGAAGTGAGTACGAGGTATACATGTCACTTCACAATGAATATTATATCTTATCATGAAACATAGAAATGAGGTGCGATTTCGCGTTTTAAGAAGCGTCAGAACTCTATTGCAACGACACGTAGACATCAGCAAACGCAATTTGCTAGCAAGGTAGTGTCGCATTTACATTCTTTTGAAGTAAATTCGAGGTATACATAACACTCTACAATGAATATTATACCTAATCACGATACATAGAAATGAAATGCGATGTCGCGTTTTAAGAAGCATTAGAACTCTATTGCTTCGATACGTAGACATCTATTAACGCTATTTCCTATAGAAAGGAAGTGTCGCATTTACATTCATTTGAAGTGTATGCGAGGTATAAGTGAAACTTCGCAATGAATATTATATCTCATCTTGATACATGGAAATTAAATGCGATATCGCGTTTTAAGAAGCTTTAGAACCGTATTGCTTGGATACGTAGACATCTGGAGACGCTATTTCCTAGCAAGGAAGTGTCGCAGCTACATTCTTCTGACGTGAATACGAGGTATACATGACGCTTCGCAATGAATATTATATCTTATCATGAAGCATTGAAATGAGATGCGATATCGAGTTTTATGAAGCTTCAGAACTCTATTGCAACGACACGTAGGCATCTGCAAACGCAATTTGCTAGCAAGGAAGTGTCGCATTTACATTCATTTGAAGTGAATACGAGGTATACGTGACACTTCGCAATGAGTATTATATCTTATCATGAAACATTGAATTGAGATGCGATATCGCGTTTTAAGAAGCGTCTGAACTCTATTGCAACGACACGTAGACATCAGCAAACGCAATTTGCTAGCAAGGTAGTGTCGCATTTACATTCTTTTGAAGTGAATTCGAGGTATACATAACACTCTACAATGATTATTATACCTAATCACGGTACATAGGAATGAAATGCGATATCGCGTTTTAAGAAGCATTATATCCCTATTGCTTCGATACGTAGACATCTGTTAACGCTATTTCCTATAGAAAGGAAGTGTCGCATTTACATTCATTTGAAGTGTATGCGAGGTATATGTGAAACTTCGCAATGAATATTATATCTTATCGTGATACATAGAAATTAAATGCGATATCGGGTTTTAAGAAGCTTTAGAACCGTATTGCTTGGATACGTAGACATCTGTAAACGCTATTTCCTAACAAGGAAGTGTCGCATTTACATTCATTTGAACTGTAGACGAGGAATACATAAGACTTCGCAACGAATATTATACCTCATCATGAAAAGTAGAATTGATTTGCGATATCGCGCTTTAAGAAGCATTAGAACACAATTGCTACGATACGTAGGCAACTGCAATCGCTATTTCCTAGTATGGAAGTAACGCATTTACATTCATTGAAGTGAGTACGAGGTATACATGTCACTTCACAATGAATATTATATCTTATCATGAAACATAGAAATGAGGTGCGACATCGCGTTTTAAGAAGAGTTAGAACTCTACTGCTTCGATACGCAGACATCTGCGAACGCTATTTCCTAGCAAGAAGGAGTCACATTTACATTCGTTTGAAGTGTATGCGAGGTATACATAACACATCGCAATGAATATTATAACTTATCACGAAACATAGGAATGAGATGCGATATCTCGTTTTAAGAAGCACTAAAACTATTGCTTCGATATGTAGACATCTGCAAACGCTATTTCCTTGAAGGGAAGTGTCGCATTTACATTCATGGGAAGTGTTTGCGTGTTGTACTTAACACATCGCAATGAGTATTTCATCTTATCATGAAACATAGTAATGAGATGCGATATTGCGTTTTAAGAAGCATTTGAACTCTATTGCTACGATACGTAGACATCTGCAAACGCTACTTCCTAGGAAGGAAGTGCCGCATTTACATTCTTTGAAGTGAATACGAGGTATACATGACCCTTCGCAATGAATGTTATATCTTATCATGAAATATAGAAATGGTATGCGATATCGCGTTTTGAGAAGCATTTGAACTCAATTGTTTCGATACGTAGACATGTGCAAACGCTATTTCCTAGCAAGGAAGTGTCGCATTTACATTCTTTTGAATTGAATACGAGGTATACATGACACCTCGCAATGAAAATTATATCTTATCATGAAACATAGAAATGAGATGCGATATCCCGTTTTAAGAAGCATTAGAACACAGTTTCTTCGATAGGTAGACATCTGCAAACGCTATTTCCTAGCAAGGATGTGTCGCATTTACATTCTTTTGAAGTGAATACGTGGTATACATGACACTCCACAATGAATATTTTACCTTTTCACGAAACATAGAAATGAGCTGGGATATCGCGTTTTGAGAAGCATTAGAATCCTATTGCTACGATACGTAGATATTTGCAAACGCTATTTCCTAGCAAGGAACTGTCGCATTTACATTCTTTTGAGGTGAATACGAGATGTACATAACACTCCACAATGAATATTACATCTTATCATGAAACATAGAAATGAGATGCGATTTCGCGTTTTAAGAAGCATTAGAACTCTATTGCATCGATGCGTAGACATCTGGAAACGCTATTTCCTAGAAAGCAAGTGTCGCATTTACATTCATTTGAAGTTTAGACGAGGAATACATAATAATTCGCAAAGAATATTATATCTTATCATGAGACATAGGAATGAGATGCGATATCGCGTCTTAAGGAGCATTAGAATTCTATTGCTTCGATACATAGACATCTGCAAACGCTTTTTCCTAGGAAGGAAGTGTCGCATTTACATTCTTTTGAGGTGAATGCGAGATATAGGTGACACTTCGCAATGAATATTATATCTTATCATGAGACATAGAAATGTGATGCAATATCGGGATTTAAAGAGTATCACAACTCTATTGCTTCGATACGTAGATATCTGCAAACGCTATTCCCTCGCAAGGAAGTGCCGCATTTACATTCTTTTGAAGTGAATACGAGGTGTTTATGACAATTCGCAATGAATATTATATCCTATCATGAAACATAGAAATGAGATGCGACATCGCGTTTTGAAATGCATAGAAACTCTATTGCATCGATATATAGACATCCGCAAACGCTATTTCCTAGCAAGGAAATGTCGCATTTACATTCATGTGGAGTGTATGCGAGGTATAAGTGACATTTCGCAGTGAATATTATATCCTATCATGAAACATAGAAATTAGACGCGCTATCGCGTTTTTAGGAGCATTAGAACTCTATTGCTAGAATACTTAGACCTCTGCAAACACAATTTCCTAGCAAGGAAGTGCTGCATTCACATTCATTTGAAGTGAGAACGAGGTATAGGTGACACTTCGCGATGAATATTATACCTTATCATGAAACATTGAAATGAGACGCGATATGGCGCTTTAAGAAGCATTAGAACTCCATTGCTACGATACGTAGACATCTGCCAACGCTATTTCCTAGGAAGGAAATGTCGCATTTACATACATTTGAAGTGAATACGAGGTATACATGACACTTCGCAATGGATGTTATTACTTATCACGAAACATAGAAATGAGATGCGATATCGCGATTTAAGAAGCATTAGAGCTCTATTGCTACGATACGTAGACATCTGCAAACGCTATCTCCTGGAAAGGAAATGTCGCATTTACATTCAGTTGAAGTGTATGCGAGGTATAGATAACAATCAACAATGAATATTATATCTTATCACGAAACATAGAAATGAAATGCGATATGGCGTTTTAAGGGGCATTAGTACTCTATAACTTCGATACAGAGATATCTGGGAACGTAATTTCCTCGAAAGGATCCTCCTCGCACCCCCCAGTATCAACCCCTGGACGCATGCAACCAGCCAAGCTCGCCTGGAGTACCAGCAACTGGAAGTGTTCGTGCGCGCATACCTGCACGCGCTCACTCACACCGAGTTCGGCTGCTTCACTCGCACCGCGGAGTATACCTGTCTCGCTCGTACCGGGCACCAGTGTCTCACTCGCACCACCGAGTATACCTGTCTCGCCCGCACCAAGGACGGGCAGCCCTATCTCCCTCGCACCGAGGATTCGTCCTGCAGGAAGACGTAGCCGCAGCCCATCACCTGAATGGGGTCTTTTCCAATTCCGGGAACCGGATCTGCTAGAACCTATATATTACTTCTAAGCTAGGACATACATACCATATCATGACGCATATATAAGAATTCCTAGATCTAAGTTACACTAAGTAAGATGCGTCCGGGCAGCGGCATGCGCCGCTAGCCCCACCACGAGCCGCGAGTCCCCACTCGCTAGACCGCGCGCTCTCCGCCTCGAGACGCGAGTCCCCCACTCGCGGGACCGCCATCTCCCTACCACGAGTGTCCGCGACCGTAGCGGCCCGCGAAACAAGGAGGTCAGAAACGCGTCTCCAGAGCACACACTCTGACTCGAGATCTCCTACCGAGGAGTCGAAACCTCTAGTTCTAGATCGTTAGCCACCTCAATGTGGGGTTCAGGCATCGTATTTTTATTTCCATTTTAACTTAGCCTTAGTCTTAGAATAATTCCAGTTCTTGTATACTTTAAACCTAGAATATATTTTATTTTTACTTTTACTATATCCAAGTACACGTTCTTTTACCAAGTCTACTATTTCCACATCCATTAATTCTATCAAATGTTTACAATACTAGTTCTACTTTTAACATTACATTTAACTACGAATTCTTCCACGGGTACTTCCATACAACTGAGGTTGCTCCTCATCAAATTGAAGGAGTATAGAAATCGGCATTGTGACGTTGCGACCGCCGCCTATCCTTCAGATCATAGTCGAAAGTACAGAAAAACCTGGTGAATGAATCGTGCTTCCGGTTTGCGAAGAACGCGACGTGCAAGTAGGAAGATTTTCATACGATCACTTGTGCGTGAATATTTGGATGGCGTTCCGAGAGTCCTCGTATACCAGCGACCTGCCTACGCACCAACCCAGACGCCGCTTTCCCAAGCGACCGTCGACGCTTCCGATCCAGACACCACGAAGCATCACGCCGATTCTGCCACATTCAGCATCATCGCTGAATTCCGACCGCCGACCTCCTCTTCGCTGGCGACTGATCGAGATTTCCGTAGCAGCTAACAGAACGAAATCCGCTACGATCCCAGCGAACGATCCTCCACGCCGTTTCTACGTGCAAATCGAGAGAGAAGTCATCGAAAGGTACGGTCATTCCCTTATTATTGCGAGTGTTTTCGCTAGTGTCGTGTCAGCAGAAATTGTCGGACCCGGTCTTAACGCGTTCCCGCGGACCGAATTACCGAAAAATAGACTCGTGTCGTAAAACCGCCGGAGCAACGGAAAATAGTTTCGCCGGACGTGACACCTCGTATTCACTTCAAGAGAATGTAAATCCGACACTTCCTTGCCAGGAAATAAGGTTTGCAGCTATCTACGTATCGAAGATATAGAGTTCTAATGCTTCTTGAACCGCCATATCGCATCTCATTTCTATGTTTCATCATAAGATATAATATTCATTGCGAAGTGTCATGTATACATCGTATTCCTCTCAAGAGAATGTAAATGCGACACTTCCATGCTAGGAAGTAGCATTTGCAGTTGTCTACGGATCGTAGCAATAGAGTTCTAATGCATCTTAAAACGAGATGTCGCATTTCATTTCTATGTTTCGTGATAAGATATTATATTCATTGTGTGATGTTATGTATACCTCGTATTCACTTCAGTAGAATGTAAGTGCGACATTTCCTTACTAGGAAATAGAGTGTGCAGATGTCTACGTATATTAGCAATAGACTTCTAATGCTTCTCAAAACGCGATGTCGCATCTCATTTCTATGTTTCATGATCAGAT
The DNA here is from genome assembly GCF_050948175.1 of Xylocopa sonorina. Taxonomy (NCBI): domain Eukaryota; kingdom Metazoa; phylum Arthropoda; class Insecta; order Hymenoptera; family Apidae; genus Xylocopa; species Xylocopa sonorina. The sequence goes on along the minus strand of NW_027490210.1, from coordinate 76,980 downwards.
ATACTATTCATTGCGAAGTGTCATGTATACCTCGTATTCACTTCAAAAGAATGTAAGAGCGACACTTCCTTGCTAGGAAATAACATTTGCAGATGTCTACGCATCATAGCAATATAGTTCTAGTGCTTCTTAAATCGCGATATCGCATCTCATATCTATGTTTCGAGATACGATGTAATATCCATTGTGGAATGTTACGTATACCTCGTATTGACTTCAAAAGAATGTAAATGCTACACTTTCTTGCTAGGAAATAACATTAGCAGATGTCTACGCATCGTAGCAATAGAGTTCTAATGCTTCCTAAAACGCGATATCGCATCTCACTTCTATGTTTCATGCTAAGATATAGTATTTATTGCGAAGTGTCAGGTAGACCTCGTATTCCGTTCAAAAGAATGTAAATGCGACACTTCCTTGCCAGGAAATAGCGTTTGCAGATGTCTTCGTATCGTAGCAATAGAGTTCTGATGCTTCCGAAATCGCGATATCGCATCTCACTTCTATGTTTCGTGGTAAGATATAATATTCATTGCGAATTGTCATGTATACCTCGTATTCACTTCAAAAGAATGTAAATGCGACACTTCCATGCTAGGAAATAGCGTTTGCAGATGTCAACGTATCGTAGCAATAGAGTTCTAATGCTTCCTAAAACGCGATATCGTATCTCACTTCTATGTTTCATGCTAAGATATAATATTTATTGCGAAGTGTCATGTATATCTCGTACTCACTTCAAAAGAATGTAAATGCGACACTTCCATGCTAGGAAATAGCGTTTGCAGATGTCAACGTATCGTAGCAATAGAGTTCTAATGCTTCCTAAAACGCGATATCGCATCTCACTTCTATGTTTCATGCTAAGATATAATATTTATTGCGAAGTGTCATGTATATCTCGTACTCACTTCAAAAGAATGTAAATGCGACACTTCCATGCTAGGAAATAGCGTTTGCAGATGTCTACGTATCGTAGCAATAGGGTTCTAATGCTTCCTAAAACGCGATATCGCATCTCACTTCGATGTTTCATGATAAGATATAATATTCATTGCGAAGTGTCACGTATACCTCGTATTCACTTCAAAAGAATGTAAATGCGACATTTCCATGCTAGGAAATAGCGTTTGCAGATGTCTACGTATCGTAGCAATAGAGTTCTAATGCTCCTTAAAACGAGATGACGCATCTCATTTCTATGATTCGTGATAAGATATAATATTCATTTTGGAGTGTTATGCGTACCGCGTATTCACATCAAAAGAATGTAAATGCGACACTTCCATGCTAGGAAATAGCGTTTGCAGATGTCTACGTATCGTAGCGATAGAGTTCTAATGCTTCCGAAATCGCGATATCGCATCTCACTTCTATGTTTCATGGTAAGATATAATATTCATTGCGAATTGTCATGTATACCTCGTATTCACTTCAAAAGAATGTAAATGCGACACTTCCATGCTAGGAAATAGCGTTTGCAGATGTCAACGTATCGTAGCAATAGAGTTCTAATGCTTCCTAAAACGCGATATCGCATCTCACTTCTATGTTTCATGCTAAGATATAATATTTATTGCGAATTGTCATGTATACCTCGTATTCACTTCAAAAGAATGTAAATGCGACACTTCCATGCTAGGAAATAGCGTTTGCAGATGTCTTCGTATCGTAGCAATAGAGTTCTAATGCTTCCGAAATCGCGATATCGCATCTCACTTCTATGTTTCATGGTAAGATATAATATTCATTGCGAATTATCATGTATACCTCGTATTCACTTCAAAAGAATGTAAATGCGACACTTCCATGCTAGGAAATAGCGTTTGCAGATGTCAACGTATCGTAGCAATAGAGTTCTAATGCTTCCTAAAACGCGATATCGCATCTCACTTCTATGTTTCATGCTAAGATATAATATTTATTGCGAAGTGTCATGTATATCTCGTACTCACTTCAAAAGAATGTAAATGCGACACTTCCATGCTAGGAAATAGCGTTTGCAGATGTCTACGTATCGTAGCAATAGGGTTCTAATGCTTCCTAAAACGCGATATCGCATCTCACTTCGATGTTTCATGATAAGATATAATATTCATTGCGAAGTGTCACGTATACCTCGTATTCACTTCAAAAGAATGTAAATGCGACACTTCCATGCTAGGAAATAGCGTTTGCAGATGTCTACGTATCGTAGCAATAGAGTTCTAGTGCTTCTTAAAACGAGATGTCGCGTTTCATTTCTATGTTTCGTGATAAGATATAATATTCATTTTGGAGTGTTATGCATACCACGTATTCACATCAAAAGAAAGTAAATGCGACACTTCCATGCTAGGAAATAGCGTTTGCAGATGTCTACTAATCGTAGCAATAGAGTTCTAATGCTTCTTAAAACGAGATGTGGCGTTTCATTTCTATGTTTCGTGATAAGATATAATATTCATTTTGGAGTGTTATGTATACCTCGTATTCACTTCAAAAGAATGTAAATGCGACACTTCCATGCTAGGAAATAGCTTTTGCAGATGTCTACGTATCGTAACAATAGAGTTCTAATGCTTCTTAAAACGCGATATCGCATCTCATTTCTATGATTCGTGATAAGATATAATATTCATTTTGGAGTGTTATGCATACCACGTATTCACATCAAAAGAATGTAAATGCGACACTTCCATGCTAGGAAATAGCGTTTGCAGATGTCTACGTATCGTAGCAATAGAGTTCTATTGCTTCCGAAATCGCGATATCGCATCTGACTTCGATGTTTCATGATAAGTTATAATATTCATTGCGAAGTGTCACGTATACCTCGTATTCACTTCAAAAGAATGTAAATGCGACACTTCCATGCTAGGAAATAGCGTTTGCAGATGTCTACGTATCGTAGCAATAGAGTTCTAATGCTCCTTAAAACGAGATGACGCATCTCATTTTTATGATTCGTGATAAGATATAATATTCATGTTGGAGTGTTATGCATACCACGTATTCACATCAAAAGAATGTAAATGCGACACTTCCATGCTAGGAAATAGCGTTTGCAGATGTCTACGTATCGTAGCAATAGAGTTCTAATGCTTCCTAAAACACGATATCGCATCTCACTTCTATGTTACATGATAAGATATAATATTCGTTGCGAAGGGTCATGTATACCTCGTGTTCACTTCCAAAGAATGTAAATGCGACACATACATGCTAGGAAATAGCGTTTGCAGATGTCTACGTATCGTAGCAATAGAGTTGTAATGCTTCCTAAAACGCGATATCGCATCACTCTTCTATGTTACATGATAAGATATAATATTCGTTGCGAAGGGTCATGTATACCTCGTGTTCACTTCAAAAGAATGTAAATGCGACACATACATGCTAGGAAATTGCGTTTGCAGATGTCTACGTATCGTAGCAATAGAGTTCTAATGCTTCCTAAAACGCGATATCGCATCACACTTCTATGTTTCATGATAAGATATAATATTCATTGCGAAGTGTCATGTATACCTCGTATTCACTTCAAAGAAATGTAAATGCGACACTTCCTTGCTAGGAAATATTGTTTGCAGATGTCTACGTATCGTAGTAATAGAGTTCTAATGCTTCTTAAAACGCGATATCGCATCTCACTTCTATGTTTCATGTTAAGATATAATATTCATTGCGAAGTGTCATGTATACCTCGTATTCACTTCAAAAGTATGTATATGCGACACATACATGCTAGGAAATAGCGTTTGCAGATGTCTACGTATCGCAGCAATAGTGTTCTAATGCTTCTTAAAACGAGATGTCGCATCTCATTTCTATGTTTCGTGATAAGGTTTAATATTCATCGCGAAGTATCATGTATGCCTTGTATTCACTTCAAAAGAATGTAAATGCGACACTTTCTTGCTAGGAAATAGCGCTTGCAGAAGTCTACGTATCGTAGCAATAGAGTTCTAATGCGTCTCAAAACGAGATGTCGCACCTCATTTCTATGCTTCATGATAGGATATAATATTCATTGCGAAGTGTCACTTATACCTCGCATACACTTCAAGTGAATGTAAATGCGACACTCCCATGATAGGAAATAGCGCTTGCAGAGGTCTACGTATCGTAGCAATAGAGTTCTAATGCTTCTCAAAACGAGATGTCGCATCCCATTTCTATGTTTCATGATAAGATATAATATTCATCGCGAAGTGTCATGTATACTTCGTATTCACTTCAAAAGAATGTAAATACGGCACTTCCATCCTAGGAAATAGCGTTTGCAGATGTCTACGTATCGTAGCAATAGAGTTCTAATGCTTGTTAAAACGCGATATCGCATCTCATTCCTATGTTTCACTATAAGATATAATACTCATTGCGAAGTGTCATGTATACCTCGTATTCACTTCAAAAGAATGTAAATGCGACACTTCCTTGCTAGGAAATATTGTTTGCAGATGTCTACGTATCACAGCAATAAAGTGCTAATGCTTCTTAAAACGAGATGTCGTACTTCATTTCTATGTTTCGTAATAAGATATAATATTCATTGTGTAATGTTATGTATACCTCGTATTCACTTCAATGGAATGTAAGTGCGACACTTCCATGCTAGGAAATAGCGTTTGCAGATGTCTACGGATCGTAGCAATAGAATTCTAATGCTTCTTAAAACGCGATATCGCATCTCACTTCTATGTTTCATGATAAGATATAATATTCATTGCGAACTGTCATGTATACTTCGCATTCACTTCAAAAGAATGTAAATGCGACACTTACATGCAAGGAAATAGCGTTTGCAGATGTCTACGTATCGTAGCAATAGAGTTCTAATGCTTCTTAAAACGCGATATCGCATCTCACTTCTATGTTTCATGATAAGATATAATATTCATTGCGAAGTGTCATGTATTCCTCGATTTCACTTCATAAGAATGTAAATGCGACACTTCCTTGGTAGGAAATATTGTTTGCAGACGTCTACGTATCACAGCAATAGAGTACTAATGATTCTTAAATAGCGATATCGCATCCCATTTCTATGTTTCATGATAAGATATAGTATTCATTGCGAAGTGTCATGTATATCTCGTATTCACTTCAGAAGAATGTAAAAGCGGCACATCCTTGCTAGGAAATATTGATTGCAGATGTCTACGTATCGTAGCAATAGAGTTCTAATGCTTCTTAAAACGAGATGTCGCATTTCATTTCTATGTTTAGTGATAAGATATAATATTCATTTTGGAGTGTTATGTATACCTCGTATTCACTTCAAAAGAATGTAAATGCGACACTTCCATGCTAGGAAATAGCGTTTGCAGGTGTCTACGTATCGTAGCAATAGAGTTCTAATGCTTCTTAAAACGAGATGTCGCATTTCATTTCTATGTTTAGTGATAAGATATAATATTCATTTTGGAGTGTTATGTATACCTCGTATTCACTTCAAAAGAATGTAAATGCCACACTTCCTTGCTAGGAGATATTGTTTGCAGATGTCTACGTATCGTAGCAATAGAGTTCTAATGCTTCTTAAAACGTGATGCCGCATTTCATTTTTATGTTTCGTGATAAGATATAATATTCATTTTGGAGTGTTATGTATACCTCGTATTCACTTCAAAAGAATGTAAATGTGACACTTCCATGCTAGGAAATAGCGTTTGCAAATGACTACGTATCGTAGCAATAGAGTTTTAGTGCTTCTTAAAACGCGATATCGCATCTGACTTCTATGTTTCATGATAAGATATAATATTCATTGCGAATTGTCATGTATACCTCGATTTCACATCACAAGAATGTAAGTGCAACACTTCCATGCTAGGAAATAGCGTTTGCAGATGTCTACGTATCGTAGCAATAGAGTTCTAATGCTTCTTAAAACGAGATGTCGAATCTCATTTCTATGTTTCATGATAAGATATAGTATTCATTGCGAAGTGTCATGTATATCTCGTATTCACTTCAGAAGAATGTAAAAGCGGCACATCCTTGCTAGGAAATATTGTTTGCAGTTGTCTACCTATCGTAGCAATAGAGTACTAATGCTTCTTAAAACGAGATGTTGCATTTCATTTCTATGTTTCGTGATAAGATATAATATTCATTTTGGAGTGTTATGTATACCTCGTATTCACTTCAAAAGAATGTAAATGCGATACTTCCATGCTAGGAAATAGCGTTTGCAAATGACTACGTATCGTAGCAATAGAGTTTTAGTGCTTCTTAAAACGCGATATCGCATCTGACTTCTATGTTTCATGATAAGATATAATATTCATTGCGAATTGTCATGTATACCTCGATTTCACATTACAAGAATGTAAGTGCAACACTTCCATGCTAGGAAATAGCGTTTGCAGATGTCTACGTATCGTAGCAATAGAGTTCTAATGCTTCTTAAAACGAGATGTCGAATCTCATTTCTATGTTTCATGATAAGATATAATATTCATCGCGAAGTGTCATGTATACTTCGTATTCACTTCAAAAGAATGTAAATACGACACTTCCATCCTAGGAAATAGCGTTTGCAGATGTCTACGTATCGTAGCAATAGAGTTCTAATGCTTGTTAAAACGCGATATCGCATCTCATTCCTATGTTTCACTATAAGATATAATACTCATTGCGAAGTGTCATGTATACCTCGTATTCACTTCAAAAGAATGTAAATGCGACACTTCCTTGCTAGGAAATATTGTTTGCAGATGTCTACATATCACAGCAATAAAGTGCTAATGCTTCTTAAAACGAGATGTCGTATTTCATTTCTATGTTTCGTAATAAGATATAATATTCATTGTGTAATGTTATGTATACCTCGTATTCACTTCAATGGAATGTAAGTGCGACACTTCCATGCTAGGAAATAGCGTTTGCAGATGTCTACGGATCGTAGCAATAGAATTCTAATGCTTCTTAAAACGCGATATCGCATCTCACTTCTATGTTTCATGATAAGATATAATATTCATTGCGAACTGTCATGTATACTTCGCATTCACTCCAAAAGAATGTAAATGCGACACTTACATGCAAGGAAATAGCGTTTGCAGATGTCTACGTATCGTAGCAATAGAGTTCTAATGCTTCTTAAACCGCGATATCGCATCTCACTTCTATGTTTCATGATAAGATATAATATTCATTGCGAAGTGTCATGTATTCCTCGATTTCACTTCATAAGAATGTAAATGCGACACTTCCTTGCTAGGAAATATTGTTTGCAGATGTCTACGTATCACAGCAATAGAGTACTAATGATTCTTAAATAGCGATATCGCATCCCATTTCTATGTTTCATGATAAGATATAGTATTCATTGCGAAGTGTCATGTATATCTCGTATTCACTTCAGAAGAATGTAAAAGCGGCACATCCTTGCTAGGAAATATTGTTTGCAGATGTCTACGTATCGTAGCAATAGAGTTCTAATGCTTCTTAAAACGAGATGTCGCATTTCATTTCTATGTTTAGTGATAAGATATAATATTCATTTTGGAGTGTTATGTATACCTCGTATTCACTTCAAAAGAATGTAAATGCGACACTTCCATGCTAGGAAATAGCGTTTGCAGGTGTCTACGTATCGTAGCAATAGAGTTCTAATGCTTCTTAAAACGAGATGTCGCATTTCATTTCTATGTTTCGTGATGAGATATAATATTCATTTTGGAGTGTTATGTATACCCCGTATTCACTTCAAACGAATGTAAATGCGACACTTCCTTGCTAGGAAATATTGTTTGCAGATGTCTACGAATCGTAGCAATAGAGTTCTAATGCTTCTTAGAATGCGATATCGCATCTCACTTCTATGTTTCATGCTGAGATATAATATTTATTGCGAAATGTCATGTATATCTCGTACTCACTTCAAAAGAATGTAAATGCGACACTTCCATGCTAGGAAATAGCGTTTGCAAATGACTACGTATCGTAGCAATAGAGTTTTAGTGCTTCTTAAAACGCGATATCGCATCTGACTTCTATGTTTCATGATAAGATATAATATTCATTGCGAATTGTCATGTATACCTCGATTTCACATCACAAGAATGTAAGTGCAACACTTCCATGCTAGGAAATAGCGTTTGCAGATGTCTACGTATCGTAGCAATAGAGTTCTAATGCTTCTTAAAACGAGATGTCGCATTCCATTTCTATGCTTCGTGATACGATATAATATTCAGTTTGGAGTGTTATGTATACCTCGTATTCACTTCAAAAGAATGTAAATGCGACACTTCCTTGCTAGGAAATATTGTTTGCAGATGTCTACATATCACAGAAATAAAGTGCTAATGCTTCTTAAAACGAGATGTCGTATTTCATTTCTATGTTTCTTAATAAGATATAATATTCATTGTGTAATGTTATGTATACCTCGTATTCACTTCAATGGAATGTAAGTGCGACACTTCCATGCTAGGAAATAGCGTTTGCAGATGTCTACGTATCGTAGCAATAGAGTTCTAATGCTCCTTAAAACGAGATGTCGCATTCCATTTCTATGTTTCGTGATAAGATATAATATTCAGTTTGGAGTGTAATGTATACCTCGTATTCACTTCAAAAGAATGTAAATGCGACACTTCCTAGCTAGGAAATATTGTTTGCAGATGTCTACGTATCGTAGCAATAGAATTCTAATGCTTCTTAAATAGCGATATCGCATCCCATTTCTATGTTTCATGATAAGATATAGTATTCATTGCGAAGTGTCATGTATATCTCGTATTCACTTCAGAAGAATGTAAAAGCGGCACATCCTTGCTAGGAAATATTGTTTGCAGATGTCTACGTATCGTAGCAATAGAGTTCTAATGCTTCTTAAAACGAGATGTCGTATTTCATTTCTATGTTTCGTAATAAGATATAATACTCATTGTGTAATGTTATGTATACCTCGTATTCACTTCAATGGAATGTAAGTGCGACATTTCCTTGCTAGGAAATAGAGTTAGCAGATGTCTACTTATATTAGCAATAGAGTTCTAATGCTTAATAAAACGCGATATCGCATCTCACTTCTATGTTTCATGATAAGATATAATATTCATTGCGAAGTGTCATGTATACCTCGTATTCACTTCAAAAGAATGTAAATGGGACACTTCCATGCTAGGAAATAGCGTTTGCAGATGTCTACGTATCGTAGCAATAGAGTTCTAATGCTTCTTAAAACGAGATGTCGCATTCATTTCTATGTTTCGTGATAAGATATAATATTCAGTTTGGAGTGTTATGTATACCTCGTATTCACTTCAAAAGAATGTAAATGCGACACTTCCTTGCTAGGAAATATTGTCTGCAGATGTCTACGTATCGTAGCAATAGAGTTCTAATGCTTCTTAAAACGAGATGTCGCATTTCATTTCTATGTTTCGTGATAAGATATAATATTCATTTTGCAGTGTTATGTATACCTCGTATTCACTTCAAAAGAATGTAAATGCTATACTTCCATGCTAGGATATAGCGTTTGCAGATGTCTACGGATCCTAGCAATAGAGTTCTAATGCTTCCTAGAACGCGATATCGCATCTCACTTCTATGTTTCATGATAAGATATAATATTCATTGCGAAGTGTCATGTATACCTCGTATTCACTTCAAAGAAATGTAAATGCGACACTTCCATGCTAGGAAATAGCGTTTGCAGATGTCTACGGATCGTAGCAATAGAGTTCTAATGCTTCCTAAAACGCGATATCGCAGCTCACTCCTAAGTTTCATGAAAAGATATCATATTCATTGCGAAGGGTCATGTATACCTCGTGTTCACTTCAAAATAATGTAAATGCGACACATACATGCTAGGAAATAGCGTTTGCAGATGTCTACGTATCGTAGCAATGGATTTCTAATGCTTCCTAAAACGCGATATCGCATCACACTTCTATGTTTCATGATAAGATATAATATTCATTGCGAAGTTTCATGTATACCTCGTATTCAATTCAAAGAAATGTAAATGCGACACTTCCATGCTAGGAAATAGCGTTTGCAGATGTCTACGTATCGTAGCAATAGAGTTCTAATGCTTCTTAAAACGAGATGTCGCATTCCACTTCTATGTTTCGTGATATGATATAATATTCATTTTGGAGTGTTATGTATACCTCGTACACACTTCAAAAGAATGTAAATGTGACACTTCCATGCTAGGAAATAGCGTTTGCAGATGTCTACGTATCGTAGCAATAGAGTTCTAATGCTTCTTAGAACGAGATGTCGCATTTCATTTCTATGTTTCGTGATGAGATATAATATTCATTTTGGAGTGTTATGTATACCCCGTATTCACTTCAAAAGAATGTAAATGCGACACTTCCTTGCTAGGAAATATTGTTTGCAGATGTCTACGAATCGTAGCAATAGAGTTCTAATGCTTCTTAAAACGCGATATCGCATCTCACTTCTATGTTTCATGATAAGATATAATATTCATTGCGAAGTGTCATGTATACCTCGTATTCACTTCAAAAGAATGTAAATGCGACACTTACATGCTAGGAAATAGCGTTTGCAGGTGTGTACGTATCGTAGCAATAGAGTTCTAATGCTTCCTAAACGCGATATCGCATCTCACTTCTATGTTTCATGATAAGATATAATATTCATTGCGAAGGGTCATGTATGCCTCGTATTCACTTCAAAAGAATGTAAATGCGACACATACATGCTAGGAAATAGCGTTTGCATATGTCTACGTATCGTAGCAATAGAGTTCTAACGCTTCTTAAAACGAGATGTCGCATTCCATTTCTATGTTTCGTGATATGATATAATATTCATTTTGGAGTGTTACGTATACCTCCTACACACTTCAACAGAATGTAAATGTGACACTTCCATGCTAGGAAATAGCGGTTGCAGATGTCTACGTACCGTAGCAGTAGAGTTCTAATGCTTCTTAAAACGAGATGTCGCATTTCATTTCTATGTTTAGTGACAGGATATAATATTCATTTTGGAGTGTTATGTATACCTCGTATTCACTTCAAAAGAATGTAAATGCGACACTTCCTTGCTAGGAAATATTGTTTGCAGATGTCTACGAATCGTAGCAATAGATTTCTAATGCCTCTTAAAACGCGATATCGCATCTCACTTCTATGTTTCATGATGAGATATAATATTCATTGCGAAGTGTCATGTATACCTCGTATTCACTTCAAAAGAATGTAAATGCGACACTTACATGCTAGGAAATAGCGTTTGCAGGTGTCAACGTATCGTAGCGATAGAGTTCTAATGCTTCCTAAACGCGATATCGCATTTCATTTCTATGTTTCGTGATGAGATATAATATTCATTTTGGAGTGTTATGTATACCCCGTATTCACTTCAAAAGAATGTAAATGTGACACTTCCATGCTAGGAAATAGCGTTTGCAGATGTCTACGTATCGTAGCAATAGAGTTCTAATGCTTCTTAAAACGAGATGTCGCATTTCATTTCTATGTTTCGTGATAAGGTATAATATTCATTGTAGAGTGTTATGTATACCTCGTATTCACTTCAAAAGAATGTAAATGCGACACTTCCATGCTAGGAAATAGCGTTCGCAGATGTCTACGGATCGTAGCAATAGAGTTCTAATGCTTCCTAAAACGCGATATCGCATCTCACTCCTAAGTTTCATGATAAGATATAATATTCATTGCGAAGGGTCATGTATACCTCGTGTTCACTTCAAAAGAATGTAAATGCGACACTTCCATGCTAGGAAATAGCGTTTGCAGATGTCTACGGATCGTAGCAATAGAGTTCTAATGCTTCCTAAAACGCGATATCGCAGCTCACTCCTAAGTTTCATGATAAGATATAATATTCATTGCGAAGGGTCATGTATACCTCGTGTTCACTTCAAAAGAATGTAAGTGCGACACATACATGCTAGGAAATAGCGTTTGCAGATGTCTACGTATCGTAGCAATGGATTTCTAATGCTTCCTAAAACGCGATATCGCATCACACTTCTATGTTTCATGATAAGATATAATATTCATTGCGAAATGTCATGTATACCTCGTATTCAATTCAAAGAAATGTAAATGCGACATTTCCATGCTAGGAAATAGCGTTTGCAGATGTCTACGGATCGTAGCAATAGAATTCTAATGCTTCTTAAAACGCGATATCGCATCTCACATCTATGTTTCATGATAAGATATAATATTCATTGCGAACTGTCATGTATACTTCGCATTCACTTCAAAAGAATGTAAATGCGACACTTACATGCAAGGAAATAGCGTTTGCAGATGTCTACGTATCGTAGCAATAGAGTTCTAATGCTTCTTAAAACGCGATATCGCATCTCACTTCTATGTTTCATGATAAGATATAATATTCATTGCGAAGTGTCATGTATTCCTCGATTTCACTTCATAAGAATGTAAATGCGACACTTCCTTGGTAGGAAATATTGTTTGCAGACGTCTACGTATCACAGCAATAGAGTACTAATGATTCTTAAATAGCGATATCGCATCCCATTTCTATGTTTCATGATAAGATATAGTATTCATTGCGAAGTGTCATGTATATCTCGTATTCACTTCAGAAGAATGTAAAAGCGGCACATCCTTGCTAGGAAATATTGATTGCAGATGTCTACGTATCGTAGCAATAGAGTTCTAATGCTTCTTAAAACGAGATGTCGCATTTCATTTCTATGTTTAGTGATAAGATATAATATTCATTTTGGAGTGTTATGTATACCTCGTATTCACTTCAAAAGAATGTAAATGCGACACTTCCATGCTAGGAAATAGCGTTTGCAGGTGTCTACGTATCGTAGCAATAGAGTTCTAATGCTTCTTAAAACGAGATGTCGCATTTCATTTCTATGTTTAGTGATAAGATATAATATTCATTTTGGAGTGTTATGTATACCTCGTATTCACTTCAAAAGAATGTAAATGCCACACTTCCTTGCTAGGAGATATTGTTTGCAGATGTCTACGTATCGTAGCAATAGAGTTCTAATGCTTCTTAAAACGTGATGCCGCATTTCATTTTTATGTTTCGTGATAAGATATAATATTCATTTTGGAGTGTTATGTATACCTCGTATTCACTTCAAAAGAATGTAAATGTGACACTTCCATGCTAGGAAATAGCGTTTGCAAATGACTACGTATCGTAGCAATAGAGTTTTAGTGCTTCTTAAAACGCGATATCGCATCTGACTTCTATGTTTCATGATAAGATATAATATTCATTGCGAATTGTCATGTATACCTCGATTTCACATCACAAGAATGTAAGTGCAACACTTCCATGCTAGGAAATAGCGTTTGCAGATGTCTACGTATCGTAGCAATAGAGTTCTAATGCTTCTTAAAACGAGATGTCGAATCTCATTTCTATGTTTCATGATAAGATATAGTATTCATTGCGAAGTGTCATGTATATCTCGTATTCACTTCAGAAGAATGTAAAAGCGGCACATCCTTGCTAGGAAATATTGTTTGCAGTTGTCTACCTATCGTAGCAATAGAGTACTAATGCTTCTTAAAACGAGATGTTGCATTTCATTTCTATGTTTCGTGATAAGATATAATATTCATTTTGGAGTGTTATGTATACCTCGTATTCACTTCAAAAGAATGTAAATGCGATACTTCCATGCTAGGAAATAGCGTTTGCAAATGACTACGTATCGTAGCAATAGAGTTTTAGTGCTTCTTAAAACGCGATATCGCATCTGACTTCTATGTTTCATGATAAGATATAATATTCATTGCGAATTGTCATGTATACCTCGATTTCACATTACAAGAATGTAAGTGCAACACTTCCATGCTAGGAAATAGCGTTTGCAGATGTCTACGTATCGTAGCAATAGAGTTCTAATGCTTCTTAAAACGAGATGTCGAATCTCATTTCTATGTTTCATGATAAGATATAATATTCATCGCGAAGTGTCATGTATACTTCGTATTCACTTCAAAAGAATGTAAATACGACACTTCCATCCTAGGAAATAGCGTTTGCAGATGTCTACGTATCGTAGCAATAGAGTTCTAATGCTTGTTAAAACGCGATATCGCATCTCATTCCTATGTTTCACTATAAGATATAATACTCATTGCGAAGTGTCATGTATACCTCGTATTCACTTCAAAAGAATGTAAATGCGACACTTCCTTGCTAGGAAATATTGTTTGCAGATGTCTACATATCACAGCAATAAAGTGCTAATGCTTCTTAAAACGAGATGTCGTATTTCATTTCTATGTTTCGTAATAAGATATAATATTCATTGTGTAATGTTATGTATACCTCGTATTCACTTCAATGGAATGTAAGTGCGACACTTCCATGCTAGGAAATAGCGTTTGCAGATGTCTACGGATCGTAGCAATAGAATTCTAATGCTTCTTAAAACGCGATATCGCATCTCACTTCTATGTTTCATGATAAGATATAATATTCATTGCGAACTGTCATGTATACTTCGCATTCACTCCAAAAGAATGTAAATGCGACACTTACATGCAAGGAAATAGCGTTTGCAGATGTCTACGTATCGTAGCAATAGAGTTCTAATGCTTCTTAAAACGCGATATCGCATCTCACTTCTATGTTTCATGATAAGATATAATATTCATTGCGAAGTGTCATGTATTCCTCGATTTCACTTCATAAGAATGTAAATGCGACACTTCCTTGCTAGGAAATATTGTTTGCAGATGTCTACGTATCACAGCAATAGAGTACTAATGATTCTTAAATAGCGATATCGCATCCCATTTCTATGTTTCATGATAAGATATAGTATTCATTGCGAAGTGTCATGTATATCTCGTATTCACTTCAGAAGAATGTAAAAGCGGCACATCCTTGCTAGGAAATATTGTTTGCAGATGTCTACGTATCGTAGCAATAGAGTTCTAATGCTTCTTAAAACGAGATGTCGCATTTCATTTCTATGTTTAGTGATAAGATATAATATTCATTTTGGAGTGTTATGTATACCTCGTATTCACTTCAAAAGAATGTAAATGCGACACTTCCATGCTAGGAAATAGCGTTTGCAGGTGTCTACGTATCGTAGCAATAGAGTTCTAATGCTTCTTAAAACGAGATGTCGCATTTCATTTCTATGTTTCGTGATGAGATATAATATTCATTTTGGAGTGTTATGTATACCCCGTATTCACTTCAAACGAATGTAAATGCGACACTTCCTTGCTAGGAAATATTGTTTGCAGATGTCTACGAATCGTAGCAATAGAGTTCTAATGCTTCTTAGAATGCGATATCGCATCTCACTTCTATGTTTCATGCTGAGATATAATATTTATTGCGAAATGTCATGTATATCTCGTACTCACTTCAAAAGAATGTAAATGCGACACTTCCATGCTAGGAAATAGCGTTTGCAAATGACTACGTATCGTAGCAATAGAGTTTTAGTGCTTCTTAAAACGCGATATCGCATCTGACTTCTATGTTTCATGATAAGATATAATATTCATTGCGAATTGTCATGTATACCTCGATTTCACATCACAAGAATGTAAGTGCAACACTTCCATGCTAGGAAATAGCGTTTGCAGATGTCTACGTATCGTAGCAATAGAGTTCTAATGCTTCTTAAAACGAGATGTCGCATTCCATTTCTATGCTTCGTGATACGATATAATATTCAGTTTGGAGTGTTATGTATACCTCGTATTCACTTCAAAAGAATGTAAATGCGACACTTCCTTGCTAGGAAATATTGTTTGCAGATGTCTACATATCACAGAAATAAAGTGCTAATGCTTCTTAAAACGAGATGTCGTATTTCATTTCTATGTTTCTTAATAAGATATAATATTCATTGTGTAATGTTATGTATACCTCGTATTCACTTCAATGGAATGTAAGTGCGACACTTCCATGCTAGGAAATAGCGTTTGCAGATGTCTACGTATCGTAGCAATAGAGTTCTAATGCTCCTTAAAACGAGATGTCGCATTCCATTTCTATGTTTCGTGATAAGATATAATATTCAGTTTGGAGTGTAATGTATACCTCGTATTCACTTCAAAAGAATGTAAATGCGACACTTCCTAGCTAGGAAATATTGTTTGCAGATGTCTACGTATCGTAGCAATAGAATTCTAATGCTTCTTAAATAGCGATATCGCATCCCATTTCTATGTTTCATGATAAGATATAGTATTCATTGCGAAGTGTCATGTATATCTCGTATTCACTTCAGAAGAATGTAAAAGCGGCACATCCTTGCTAGGAAATATTGTTTGCAGATGTCTACGTATCGTAGCAATAGAGTTCTAATGCTTCTTAAAACGAGATGTCGTATTTCATTTCTATGTTTCGTAATAAGATATAATACTCATTGTGTAATGTTATGTATACCTCGTATTCACTTCAATGGAATGTAAGTGCGACATTTCCTTGCTAGGAAATAGAGTTAGCAGATGTCTACGTATATTAGCAATAGAGTTCTAATGCTTAATAAAACGCGATATCGCATCTCACTTCTATGTTTCATGATAAGATATAATATTCATTGCGAAGTGTCATGTATACCTCGTATTCACTTCAAAAGAATGTAAATGGGACACTTCCATGCTAGGAAATAGCGTTTGCAGATGTCTACGTATCGTAGCAATAGAGTTCTAATGCTTCTTAAAACGAGATGTCGCATTCATTTCTATGTTTCGTGATAAGATATAATATTCAGTTTGGAGTGTTATGTATACCTCGTATTCACTTCAAAAGAATGTAAATGCGACACTTCCTTGCTAGGAAATATTGTCTGCAGATGTCTACGTATCGTAGCAATAGAGTTCTAATGCTTCTTAAAACGAGATGTCGCATTTCATTTCTATGTTTAGTGATAAGATATAATATTCATTTTGGAGTGTTATGTATACCTCGTATTCACTTCAAAAGAATGTAAATGCGACACTTCCATGCTAGGAAATAGCGTTTGCAGATGTCTACGTATCGTAGCAATAGAGTTCTAATGCTTCTTAGAACGAGATGTCGCATTTCATTTCTATGTTTCGTGATGAGATATAATATTCATTTTGGAGTGTTATGTATACCCCGTATTCACTTCAAAAGAATGTAAATGCGACACTTCCTTGCTAGGAAATATTGTTTGCAGATGTCTACGAATCGTAGCAATAGAGTTCTAATGCTTCTTAAAACGTGATGTCGCATTTCATTTCTATGTTTCGTGATAAGATATAATATTCATTTTGCAGTGTTATGTATACCTCGTATTCACTTCAAAAGAATGTAAATGCTATACTTCCATGCTAGGATATAGCGTTTGCAGATGTCTACGGATCCTAGCAATAGAGTTCTAATGCTTCCTAAAACGCGATATCGCATCTCACTTCTATGTTTCATGATAAGATATAATATTCATTGCGAAGTGTCATGTATACCTCGTATTCACTTCAAAGAAATGTAAATGCGACACTTCCATGCTAGGAAATAGCGTTTGCAGATGTCTACGGATCGTAGCAATAGAGTTCTAATGCTTCCTAAAACGCGATATCGCAGCTCACTCCTAAGTTTCATGAAAAGATATCATATTCATTGCGAAGGGTCATGTATACCTCGTGTTCACTTCAAAATAATGTAAATGCGACACATACATGCTAGGAAATAGCGTTTGCAGATGTCTACGTATCGTAGCAATGGATTTCTAATGCTTCCTAAAACGCGATATCGCATCACACTTCTATGTTTCATGATAAGATATAATATTCATTGCGAAGTTTCATGTATACCTCGTATTCAATTCAAAGAAATGTAAATGCGACACTTCCATGCTAGGAAATAGCGTTTGCAGATGTCTACGTATCGTAGCAATAGAGTTCTAATGCTTCTTAAAACGAGATGTCGCATTACACTTCTATGTTTCGTGATATGATATAATATTCATTTTGGAGTGTTATGTATACCTCGTACACACTTCAAAAGAATGTAAATGTGACACTTCCATGCTAGGAAATAGCGTTTGCAGATGTCTACGTATCGTAGCAATAGAGTTCTAATGCTTCTTAGAACGAGATGTCGCATTTCATTTCTATGTTTCGTGATGAGATATAATATTCATTTTGGAGTGTTATGTATACCCCGTATTCACTTCAAAAGAATGTAAATGCGACACTTCCTTGCTAGGAAATATTGTTTGCAGATGTCTACGAATCGTAGCAATAGAGTTCTAATGCTTCTTAAAACGCGATATCGCATCTCACTTCTATGTTTCATGATAAGATATAATATTCATTGCGAAGTGTCATGTATACCTCGTATTCACTTCAAAAGAATGTAAATGCGACACTTACATGCTAGGAAATAGCGTTTGCAGGTGTGTACGTATCGTAGCAATAGAGTTCTAATGCTTCCTAAACGCGATATCGCATCTCACTTCTATGTTTCATGATAAGATATAATATTCATTGCGAAGGGTCATGTATGCCTCGTATTCACTTCAAAAGAATGTAAATGCGACACATACATGCTAGGAAATAGCGTTTGCATATGTCTACGTATCGTAGCAATAGAGTTCTAACGCTTCTTAAAACGAGATGTCGCATTCCATTTCTATGTTTCGTGATATGATATAATATTCATTTTGGAGTGTTACGTATACCTCCTACACACTTCAACAGAATGTAAATGTGACACTTCCATGCTAGGGAAATAGCGGTTGCAGATGTCTACGTACCGTAGCAGTAGAGTTCTAATGCTTCTTAAAACGAGATGTCGCATTTCATTTCTATGTTTAGTGACAGGATATAATATTCATTTTGGAGTGTTATGTATACCTCGTATTCACTTCAAAAGAATGTAAATGCGACACTTCCTTGCTAGGAAATATTGTTTGCAGATGTCTACGAATCGTAGCAATAGATTTCTAATGCCTCTTAAAACGCGATATCGCATCTCCCTTCTATGTTTCATGATGAGATATAATATTCATTGCGAAGTGTCATGTATACCTCGTATTCACTTCAAAAGAATGTAAATGCGACACTTACATGCTAGGAAATAGCGTTTGCAGGTGTCAACGTATCGTAGCGATAGAGTTCTAATGCTTCCTAAACGCGATATCGCATTTCATTTCTATGTTTCGTGATGAGATATAATATTCATTTTGGAGTGTTATGTATACCCCCGTATTCACTTCAAACAGAATGTAAATGTGACACTTCCATGCTAGGAAATAGCGTTTGCAGATGTCTACGTATCGTAGCAATAGAGTTCTAATGCTTCTTAAAACGAGATGTCGCATTTCATTTCTATGTTTCGTGATAAGGTATAATATTCATTGTAGAGTGTTATGTATACCTCGTATTCACTTCAAAAGAATGTAAATGCGACACTTCCATGCTAGGAAATAGCGTTCGCAGATGTCTACGGATCGTAGCAATAGAGTTCTAATGCTTCCTAAAACGCGATATCGCATCTCACTCCTAAGTTTCATGATAAGATATAATATTCATTGCGAAGGGTCATGTATACCTCGTGTTCACTTCAAAAGAATGTAAATGCGACACTTCCATGCTAGGAAATAGCGTTTGCAGATGTCTACGGATCGTAGCAATAGAGTTCTAATGCTTCCTAAAACGCGATATCGCAGCTCACTCCTAAGTTTCATGATAAGATATAATATTCATTGCGAAGGGTCATGTATACCTCGTGTTCACTTCAAAAGAATGTAAGTGCGACACATACATGCTAGGAAATAGCGTTTGCAGATGTCTACGTATCGTAGCAATGGATTTCTAATGCTTCCTAAAACGCGATATTGCATCACACTTCTATGTTTCATGATAAGATATAATATTCATTGCGAAATGTCATGTATACCTCGTATTCAATTCAAAGAAATGTAAATGCGACATTTCCATGCTAGGAAATAGCGTTTGCAGATGTCTACGTATCGTAGCAATATAGTTCTAATGCTTCCTAAAACGCGATATCGCAGCTCACTCCTAAGTTTCATGATAAGATATAATATTCATTGCGAAGGGTCATGTATACCTCGTGTTCACTTCAAAAGAATGTAAGTGCGACACATACATGCTAGGAAATAGCGTTTGCAGATGTCTACGTATCGTAGCAATGGATTTCTAATGCTTCCTAAAACGCGATATCGCATCACACTTCTATGTTTCATGATAAGATATAATATTCATTGCGAAATGTCATGTATACCTCGTATTCAATTCAAAGAAATGTAAATGCGACATTTCCATGCTAGGAAATAGCGTTTGCAGATGTCTACGTATCGTAGCAATATAGTTCTAATGCTTCTTAAAACGCGATATCGCATCTCACTTCTATGTTTCATGATAAGATATAATATTCATTGCGAAGTGTCATGTATACCTCGTATTCACTTCAAAAGAATGTAAATGCGACACTTACATGCTAGGAAATAGCGTTTGCAGGTGTGTACGTATCGTAGCAATAGAGTTATAATGCTTCCTAAACGCGATATCGCATCTCACTTCTATGTTTCATGATAAGATATAATATTCATTGCGAAGGGTCATGTATGCCTCGTATTCACTTCAAAAGAATGTAAATGCGACACATACATGCTAGGAAATAGCGTTTGCATATGTCTACGTATCGTAGCAATAGAGTTCTAACGCTTCTTAAAACGAGATGTCGCATTCCATTTCTATGTTTCGTGATATGATATAATATTCATTTTGGAGTGTTACGTATACCTCCTACACACTTCAACAGAATGTAAATGTGACACTTCCATGCTAGGAAATAGCGGTTGCAGATGTCTACGTACCGTAGCAGTAGAGTTCTAATGCTTCTTAAAACGAGATGTCGCATTTCATTTCTATGTTTAGTGACAGGATATAATATTCATTTTGGAGTGTTATGTATACCTCGTATTCACTTCAAAAGAATGTAAATGCGACACTTCCTTGCTAGGAAATATTGTTTGCAGATGTCTACGAATCGTAGCAATAGATTTCTAATGCCTCTTAAAACGCGATATCGCATCTCACTTCTATGTTTCATGATGAGATATAATATTCATTGCGAAGTGTCATGTATACCTCGTATTCACTTCAAAAGAATGTAAATGCGACACTTACATGCTAGGAAATAGCGTTTGCAGGTGTCAACGTATCGTAGCGATAGAGTTCTAATGCTTCCTAAACGCGATATCGCATTTCATTTCTATGTTTCGTGATGAGATATAATATTCATTTTGGAGTGTTATGTATACCCCGTATTCACTTCAAAAGAATGTAAATGTGACACTTCCATGCTAGGAAATAGCGTTTGCAGATGTCTACGTATCGTAGCAATAGAGTTCTAATGCTTCTTAAAACGAGATGTCGCATTTCATTTCTATGTTTCGTGATAAGGTATAATATTCATTTTAGGAGTCTTATGTATACCTCGCATTCACTTCAAAAGAATGTAAATGTGACACTTCCATGCTAGGAAATAGCGTTTGCAGATGTCTACGTATCGCAGCAATAGTGTTCTAATGCTTCTTAAAACGAGATGTCGCATTTCATTCCTATGTTTCGTGATAAGGTATAATATTCATTGTAGTGTGTTATGTATACCTCGTATTCACTTCAAAAGAATGTAAATGCTATACTTCCATGCTAGGAAATAGCGTTTGCAGATGTCTACGGATCCTAGCAATAGAGTTCTAATGCTTCCTAAAACGCGATATCGCATCTCACTTCTATGTTTCATGATAAGATATAATATTCATTGCGAAGTGTCATGTATACCTCGTATTCACTTCAAACAAATGTAAATGCGACACTTCCATGCTAGGAAATAGCGTTTGCAGATGTCTACGGATCGTAGCAATAGAGTTCTAATGCTTCCTAAAACGCGATATCGCAGCTCACTCCTAAGTTTCATGATAAGATATAATATTCATTGCGAAGGGTCATGTATACCTCGTGTTCACTTCAAAAGAATGTAAGTGCGACACATACATGCTAGGAAATAGCGTTTGCAGATGTCTACGTATCGTAGCAATGGATTTCTAATGCTTCCTAAAACGCGATATCGCATCACACTTCTATGTTTCATGATAAGATATAATATTCATTGCGAAATGTCATGTATACCTCGTATTCAATTCAAAGAAATGTAAATGCGACATTTCCATGCTAGGAAATAGCGTTTGCAGATGTCTACGTATCGTAGCAATATAGTTCTAATGCTTCTTAAAACGCGATATCGCATCTCACTTCTATGTTTCATGATAAGATATAATATTCATTGCGAAGTGTCATGTATACCTCGTATTCACTTCAAAAGAATGTAAATGCGACACTTACATGCTAGGAAATAGCGTTTGCAGGTGTGTACGTATCGTAGCAATAGAGTTATAATGCTTCCTAAACGCGATATCGCATCTCACTTCTATGTTTCATGATAAGATATAATATTCATTGCGAAGGGTCATGTATGCCTCGTATTCACTTCAAAAGAATGTAAATGCGACACATACATGCTAGGAAATAGCGTTTGCATATGTCTACGTATCGTAGCAATAGAGTTCTAACGCTTCTTAAAACGAGATGTCGCATTCCATTTCTATGTTTCGTGATATGATATAATATTCATTTTGGAGTGTTACGTATACCTCCTACACACTTCAACAGAATGTAAATGTGACACTTCCATGCTAGGAAATAGCGGTTGCAGATGTCTACGTACCGTAGCAGTAGAGTTCTAATGCTTCTTAAAACGAGATGTCGCATTTCATTTCTATGTTTAGTGACAGGATATAATATTCATTTTGGAGTGTTATGTATACCTCGTATTCACTTCAAAAGAATGTAAATGCGACACTTCCTTGCTAGGAAATATTGTTTGCAGATGTCTACGTATCGTAGCAATAGAGTTCTAATGCTTCTTAAAACGTGATGTCGCATTTCATTTCTATGTTTCGTGGTAAGATATAATATTCATTTTGTTGTGTTATGTATACCTCGTGTTCACTTCAAAAGAATGTAAATGCGACACATACATTCTAGGAAATAGCGTTTTCAGATGTCTACGTATCGTAGCAATAGAGTTCTAATGCTACCTAAAACGCGATATCGCATCTCACTTCTATGTTTCATGATAAGATATAATATTCATTGCGAAGGGTCATGTATTCCTCGTATTCACTTCAAAAGAATGTAAATGCGACACATACATGCTAGGAAATAGCGTTTGCAGATGTCTACGTATCGTAGCAATAGAGTTCTAATGCTTCTTAAAACGAGATGTCGCATTTCATACCTATGTTTCGTGATATGATAAAATATTCATTTTGGAGTGTTATGTATACCTCGTACTCACTTCAAAAGAATGTAAATGTGACACTTCCATGCTAGGAAATAGCGTTTGCAGATTTCTACGTATCGTAGCAATAGAGTTCTAATGCTTCTTAAAACGAGATGTCGCATTTCATTTCTATGTTTAGTGACAAGATATAATATTCATTTTGGAGAGTTATGTATACCTCGTATTCACTTCAAAAGAATGTAAATGTGACACTTCCATGCTAGGAAATAGCGTTTGCAGATGTCTACGGATCGTAGCAATATATTTCTAATGCTTCCTAAAACGCGATATCGCATCTCACTTCTATGTTTCATGATAAGATATAATATTCATTGCGAAGGGTCATGTATTCCTCGTGCTCACTTCAAAAGAATGTAAATGCGACACATAGATGCTAGGAAATAGCGTTTGCAGATGTCTACGTATCGTAGCAATGGATTTCTAACGCTTCCTAAAACGCGATATTGCATCGCACTTCTATGTTTCATGATAAGATATAATATTCATTGCGAAGTGTCATGTATACCTCGTATTCACTTCAAAGAAATGTAAATGCGACACTTCCATGCTAGGAAATAGCGTTTGCAGATGTCTACGTATCGTAGCAACAGAGTTCTAATGCTTCCTAAAACGCGATATCGCATCACACTTCTATGTTTCATGATAAGATATAATATTCATTGCAAAGTGTCATGTATACCTCGTATTCACTTCAAAGAAATGTAGATGCGACACTTCCATGCTAGGAAATAGCGTTTGCAGAGGTCTACGTAACGTAGCAATAGAGTTCTAATGCTTCTCAAAACGCGATATAGCACCTCATTCCTACGTTTCAAGATAAGATATAATATTCTTTGCGAAGTGTCATGTATATCTCGTATTCACATCAAAAGAATGTGAATGCGACACTTCAATACTAGGATATAGCGTTTGCAGATGTCTACGTATCGTAGCAATAGGGTTCTAATGCTTCTTAAAACGAGATGTCGCATTTCTTCTCTATGTTTCGTGATAAGATGTAATATTCATTTTGGAGTGTTATGTATACCTCGTATTCACTTCAAAGGAATGTAAATGCGACACTCCCTTGCTAGGAAGTATTGTTTGCAGATGTTTACGTATCGTAGCAATAGAGTTCCAAAGCTTCTTAAAACGAGATGTCGCATTTCGTTTCTATGTTTCGTGATAAGATATAATATTCATTTTGTAGTGTCATGTATACCTCGTATTCACTTCAAAAGAATGTAAATGGGACACTTCCATGCTAGGAAATAGCGTTTGCAGATGTCTACGTACCGTAGCAATAGAGTTCTAATGCTTCTCAAAACGCGATATAGCACCTCATTCCTATGTTTCATGATAAGATATAATATTCATTGCGAACTGTCATGTATACTTCGCATTCACTCCAAAAGAATGTAAATGCGACACTTACATGCAAGGAAATAGCGTTTGCAGATGTCTACGTATCGTAGCAATAGAGTTCTAATGCTTCTTAAAACGCGATATCGCATCTCACTTCTATGTTTCATGATAAGATATAATATTCATTGCGAAGTGTCATGTATTCCTCGATTTCACTTCATAAGAATGTAAATGCGACACTTCCTTGCTAGGAAATATTGTTTGCAGATGTCTACGTATCACAGCAATAGAGTACTAATGATTCTTAAATAGCGATATCGCATCCCATTTCTATGTTTCATGATAAGATATAGTATTCATTGCGAAGTGTCATGTATATCTCGTATTCACTTCAGAAGAATGTAAAAGCGGCACATCCTTGCTAGGAAATATTGTTTGCAGATGTCTACGTATCGTAGCAATAGAGTTCTAATGCTTCTTAAAACGAGATGTCGCATTTCATTTCTATGTTTAGTGATAAGATATAATATTCATTTTGGAGTGTTATGTATACCTCGTATTCACTTCAAAAGAATGTAAATGCGACACTTCCATGCTAGGAAATAGCGTTTGCAGGTGTCTACGTATCGTAGCAATAGAGTTCTAATGCTTCTTAAAACGAGATGTCGCATTTCATTTCTATGTTTCGTGATGAGATATAATATTCATTTTGGAGTGTTATGTATACCCCGTATTCACTTCAAAAGAATGTAAATGCGACACTTCCTTGCTAGGAAATATTGTTTGCAGATGTCTACGAATCGTAGCAATAGAGTTCTAATGCTTCTTAGAATGCGATATCGCATCTCACTTCTATGTTTCATGCTGAGATATAATATTTATTGCGAAATGTCATGTATATCTCGTACTCACTTCAAAAGAATGTAAATGCGACACTTCCATGCTAGGAAATAGCGTTTGCAAATGACTACGTATCGTAGCAATAGAGTTTTAGTGCTTCTTAAAACGCGATATCGCATCTGACTTCTATGTTTCATGATAAGATATAATATTCATTGCGAATTGTCATGTATACCTCGATTTCACATCACAAGAATGTAAGTGCAACACTTCCATGCTAGGAAATAGCGTTTGCAGATGTCTACGTATCGTAGCAATAGAGTTCTAATGCTTCTTAAAACGAGATGTCGCATTCCATTTCTATGCTTCGTGATACGATATAATATTCAGTTTGGAGTGTTATGTATACCTCGTATTCACTTCAAAACAATGTAAATGCGACACTTCCTTGCTAGGAAATATTGTTTGCAGATGTCTACATATCACAGAAATAAAGTGCTAATGCTTCTTAAAACGAGATGTCGTATTTCATTTCTATGTTTCTTAATAAGATATAATATTCATTGTGTAATGTTATGTATACCTCGTATTCACTTCAATGGAATGTAAGTGCGACACTTCCATGCTAGGAAATAGCGTTTGCAGATGTCTACGTATCGTAGCAATAGAGTTCTAATGCTCCTTAAAACGAGATGTCGCATTCCATTTCTATGTTTCGTGATAAGATATAATATTCAGTTTGGAGTGTAATGTATACCTCGTATTCACTTCAAAAGAATGTAAATGCGACACTTCCTAGCTAGGAAATATTGTTTGCAGATGTCTACGTATCGTAGCAATAGAATTCTAATGCTTCTTAAATAGCGATATCGCATCCCATTTCTATGTTTCATGATAAGATATAGTATTCATTGCGAAGTGTCATGTATATCTCTTATTCACTTCAGAAGAATGTAAAAGCGGCACATCCTTGCTAGGAAATATTGTTTGCAGATGTCTACGTATCGTAGCAATAGAGTTCTAATGCTTCTTAAAACGAGATGTCGTATTTCATTTCTATGTTTCGTAATAAGATATAATACTCATTGTGTAATGTTATGTATACCTCGTATTCACTTCAATGGAATGTAAGTGCGACATTTCCTTGCTAGGAAATAGAGTTAGCAGATGTCTACGTATATTAGCAATAGAGTTCTAATGCTTAATAAAACGCGATATCGCATCTCACTTCTATGTTTCATGATAAGATATAATATTCATTGCGAAGTGTCATGTATACCTCGTATTCACTTCAAAAGAATGTAAATGGGACACTTCCATGCTAGGAAATAGCGTTTGCAGATGTCTACGTATCGTAGCAATAGAGTTCTAATGCTTCTTAAAACGAGATGTCGCATTCATTTCTATGTTTCGTGATAAGATATAATATTCAGTTTGGAGTGTTATGTATACCTCGTATTCACTTCAAAAGAATGTAAATGCGACACTTCCTTGCTAGGAAATATTGTCTGCAGATGTCTACGTATCGTAGCAATAGAGTTCTAATGCTTCTTAAAACGAGATGTCGCATTTCATTTCTATGTTTAGTGATAAGATATAATATTCATTTTGGAGTGTTATGTATACCTCGTATTCACTTCAAAAGAATGTAAATGCGACACTTCCATGCTAGGAAATAGCGTTTGCAGATGTCTACGTATCGTAGCAATAGAGTTCTAATGCTTCTTAGAACGAGATGTCGCATTTCATTTCTATGTTCCGTGATGAGATATAATATTCATTTTGGAGTGTTATGTATACCCCGTATTCACTTCAAAAGAATGTAAATGCGACACTTCCTTGTTAGGAAATATTGTTTGCAGATGTCTACGAATCGTAGCAATAGAGTTCTAATGCTTCTTAAAACGTGATGTCGCATTTCATTTCTATGTTTCGTGATAAGATATAATATTCATTTTGGAGTGTTATGTATACCTCGTATTCACTTCAAAAGAATGTAAATGCTATACTTCCATGCTAGGAAATAGCGTTTGCAGATGTCTACGGATCCTAGCAATAGAGTTCTAATGCTTCCTAAAACGCGATATCGCATCTCACTTCTATGTTTCATGATAAGATATAATATTCATTGCGAAGTGTCATGTATACCTCGTATTCACTTCAAAGAAATGTAAATGCGACACTTCCATGCTAGGAAATAGCGTTTGCAGATGTCTACGGATCGTAGCAATAGAGTTCTAATGCTTCCTAAAACGCGATATCGCATCTGACTTCTATGTTTCATGATAAGATATAATATTCATTGCGAATTGTCATGTATACCTCGATTTCACATCACAAGAATGTAAGTGCAACACTTCCATGCTAGGAAATAGCGTTTGCAGATGTCTACGTATCGTAGCAATAGAGTTCTAATGCTTCTTAAAACGAGATGTCGCATTCCATTTCTATGCTTCGTGATACGATATAATATTCAGTTTGGAGTGTTATGTATACCTCGTATTCACTTCAAAAGAATGTAAATGCGACACTTCCTTGCTAGGAAATATTGTTTGCAGATGTCTACATATCACAGAAATAAAGTGCTAATGCTTCTTAAAACGAGATGTCGTATTTCATTTCTATGTTTCTTAATAAGATATAATATTCATTGTTTAATGTTATGTATACCTCGTATTCACTTCAATGGAATGTAAGTGCGACACTTCCATGCTAGGAAATAGCGTTTGCAGATGTCTACGTATCGTAGCAATAGAGTTCTAATGCTCCTTAAAACGAGATGTCGCATTCCATTTCTATGTTTCGTGATAAGATATAATATTCAGTTTGGAGTGTAATGTATACCTCGTATTCACTTCAAAAGAATGTAAATGCGACACTTCCTAGCTAGGAAATATTGTTTGCAGATGTCTACGTATCGTAGCAATAGAATTCTAATGCTTCTTAAATAGCGATATCGCATCCCATTTCTATGTTTCATGATAAGATATAGTATTCATTGCGAAGTGTCATGTATATCTCGTATTCACTTCTGAAGAATGTAAAAGCGGCACATCCTTGCTAGGAAAGATTGTTTGCAGATGTCTACGTATCGTAGCAATAGAGTTCTAATGCTTCTTAAAACGAGATGTCGTATTTCATTTCTATGTTTCGTAATAAGATATAATACTCATTGTGTAATGTTATGTATACCTCGTATTCACTTCAATGGAATGTAAGTGCGACATTTCCTTGCTAGGAAATAGAGTTAGCAGATGTCTACGTATATTAGCAATAGAGTTCTAATGCTTAATAAAACGCGATATCGCATCTCACTTCTATGTTTCATGATAAGATATAATATTCATTGCGAAGTGTCATGTATACCTCGTATTCACTTCAAAAGAATGTAAATGGGACACTTCCATGCTAGGAAATAGCGTTTGCAGATGTCTACGTATCGTAGCAATAGAGTTCTAATGCTTCTTAAAACGAGATGTCGCATTCATTTCTATGTTTCGTGATAAGATATAATATTCAGTTTGGAGTGTTATGTATACCTCGTATTCACTTCAAAAGAATGTAAATGCGACACTTCCTTGCTAGGAAATATTGTCTGCAGATGTCTACGTATCGTAGCAATAGAGTTCTAATGCTTCTTAAAACGAGATGTCGCATTTCATTTCTATGTTTAGTGATAAGATATAATATTCATTTTGGAGTGTTATGTATACCTCGTATTCACTTCAAAAGAATGTAAATGCGACACTTCCATGCTAGGAAATAGCGTTTGCAGATGTCTACGTATCGTAGCAATAGAGTTCTAATGCTTCTTAGAACGAGATGTCGCATTTCATTTCTATGTTTCGTGATGAGATATAATATTCATTTTGGAGTGTTATGTATACCCCGTATTCACTTCAAAAGAATGTAAATGCGACACTTCCTTGCTAGGAAATATTGTTTGCAGATGTCTACGAATCGTAGCAATAGAGTTCTAATGCTTCTTAAAACGTGATGTCGCATTTCATTTCTATGTTTCGTGATAAGATATAATATTCATTTTGGAGTGTTATGTATACCTCGTATTCACTTCAAAAGAATGTAAATGCTATACTTCCATGCTAGGAAATAGCGTTTGCAGATGTCTACGGATCCTAGCAATAGAGTTCTAATGCTTCCTAAAACGCGATATCGCCTCTCACTTCTATGTTTCATGATAAGATATAATATTCATTGCGAAGTGTCATGTATACCTCGTATTCACTTCAAAGAAATGTAAATGCGACACTTCCATGCTAGGAAATAGCGTTTGCAGATGTCTACGGATCGTAGCAATAGAGTTCTAATGCTTCCTAAAACGCGATATCGCAGCTCACTCCTAAGTTTCATGAAAAGATATCATATTCATTGCGAAGGGTCATGTATACCTCGTGTTCACTTCAAAATAATGTAAATGCGACACATACATGCTAGGAAATAGCGTTTGCAGATGTCTACGTATCGTAGCAATGGATTTCTAATGCTTCCTAAAACGCGATATCGCATCACACTTCTATGTTTCATGATAAGATATAATATTCATTGCGAAGTTTCATGTATACCTCGTATTCAATTCAAAGAAATGTAAATGCGACACTTCCATGCTAGGAAATAGAGTTTGCAGATGTCTACGTATCGTAGCAATAGAGTTCTAATGCTTCTTAAAACGAGATGTCGCATTCCACTTCTATGTTTCGTGATATGATATAATATTCATTTTGGAGTGTTATGTATACCTCGTACACACTTCAAAAGAATGTAAATGTGACACTTCCATGCTAGGAAATAGCGTTTGCAGATGTCTACGTATCGTAGCAATAGAGTTCTAATGCTTCTTAAAACATGATGTCGCATTTCATTTCTATGTTTCGTGATAAGATATAATATTCATTTTGGAGTGTTATGTATACCTCGTATTCACTTCAAAAGAATGTAAATGCGACACTTCCATGCTAGGAAATAGCGTTTGCAGATGTCTACGTATCGTAGCAATAGAGTTCTAATGCTTCTTAAAACGAGATGTCGCATTTCATTTCTATGTTTTGTGATGAGATATAATATTCATTTTGGAGTGTTATGTATACCCCGTATTCACTTGAAAAGAATGTAAATGCGACACTTCCTTGCTAGGAAATATTGTTTGCAGATGTCTACGAATCGTAGCAATAGATTTCTAATGGCTCTTAAAACGCGATATCGCATCTCACTTCTATGTTTCATGATGAGATATAATATTCATTGCGAAGTGTCATGTATACCTCGTATTCACTTCAAAAGAATGTAAATGCGACACTTACATGCTAGGAAATAGCGTTTGCAGGTGTCAACGTATCGTAGCGATAGAGTTCTAATGCTTCTTAAAACGAGATGTCGCATTCCATTTCTATGTTTCGTGATATGATATGATATTCATTTTGGAGTGTTATGTATACCTCGTACACACTGCAAAAGAATGTAAATGTGACATGCTAGGAAATGGCGTTTGCAGATGTCTACGTATCGTAGCAATAGAGTTCTAATGCTTCTTAAAACGAGATGTCGCATTTCATTTCTATGTTTAGTGATAAGATATAATATTCATTTTGGAGTGTTATGTATACTTCGTATTCACTTCAAAAGAATGTAAATGCGACACTTCCTTGCTTGGAAATATTGTTTGCAGATGTCTACGAATCGTAGCAATAGAGTTCTAATGCTTCTTAAAACGTGATGTCGCATTTCATTTCTATGTTTCGTGATAAGATATGAAATTCATTTTAGGAGTCTTATGTATACCTCGCATTCACTTCAAAAGAATGTAAATGTGACACTTCCATGCTAGGAAATAGCGTTTGCAGATGTCTACGTATCGTAGCAATGGATTTCTAATGCTTCCTAAAACGCGATATCGCATCACACTTCTATGTTTCATGATAAGATATAATATTCATTGCGAAATGTCATGTATACCTCGTATTCAATTCAAAGAAATGTAAATGCGACACTTCCATGCTAGGAAATAGCGTTTGCAGATGTCTACGTATCGTAGCAATATAGTTCTAATGCTTCTTAAAACGCGATATCGCATCTCACTTCTATGTTTCATGATAAGATATAATATTCATTGCGAAGTGTCATGTATACCTCGTATTCACTTCAAAAGAATGTAAATGCGACACTTACATGCTAGGAAATAGCGTTTGCAGGGGTGTACGTATCGTAGCAATAGAGTTATAATGCTTCCTAAACGCGATATCGCACCTCACTTCTATGTTTCATGATAAGATATAATATTCATTGCGAAGGGTCATGTATGCCTCGTATTCACTTCAAAAGAATGTAAATGCGACACATACATGCTAGGAAATAGCGTTTGCATATGTCTACGTATCGTAGCAATAGAGTTCTAACGCTTCTTAAAACGAGATGTCGCATTCCATTTCTATGTTTCGTGATATGATATAATATTCATTTTGGAGTGTTACGTATACCTCCTACACACTTCAACAGAATGTAAATGTGACACTTCCATGCTAGGAAATAGCGGTTGCAGATGTCTACGTACCGTAGCAGTAGAGTTCTAATGCTTCTTAAAACGAGATGTCGCATTTCATTTCTATGTTTAGTGACAGGATATAATATTCATTTTGGAGTGTTATGTATACCTCGTATTCACTTCAAAAGAATGTAAATGCGACACTTCCTTGCTAGGAAATATTGTTTGCAGATGTCTACGAATCGTAGCAATAGATTTCTAATGCCTCTTAAAACGCGATATCGCATCTCACTTCTATGTTTCATGATGAGATATAATATTCATTGCGAAGTGTCATGTATACCTCGTATTCACTTCAAAAGAATGTAAATGCGACACTTACATGCTAGGAAATAGCGTTTGCAGGTGTCAACGTATCGTAGCGATAGAGTTCTAATGCTTCCTAAACGCGATATCGCATTTCATTTCTATGTTTCGTGATGAGATATAATATTCATTTTGGAGTGTTACGTATACCCCGTATTCACTTCAAAAGAATGTAAATGTGACACTTCCATGCTAGGAAATAGCGTTTGCAGATGTCTACGTATCGTAGCAATAGAGTTCTAATGCTTCTTAAAACGAGATGTCGCATTTCATTTCTATGTTTCGTGATAAGGTATAATATTCATTGTAGAGTGTTATGTATACCTCGTATTCACTTCAAAAGAATGTAAATGCGACACTTCCATGCTAGGAAATAGCGTTCGCAGATGTCTACGGATCGTAGCAATAGAGTTCTAATGCTTCCTAAAACGCGATATCGCATCTCACTCATAAGTTTCATGATAAGATATAATATTCATTGCGAAGGGTCATGTATACCTCGTGTTCACTTCAAAAGAATGTAAATGCGACACTTCCATGCTAGGAAATAGCGTTTGCAGATGTCTACGGATCGTAGCAATAGAGTTCTAATGCTTCCTAAAACGCGATATCGCAGCTCACTCCTAAGTTTCATGATAAGATATAATATTCATTGCGAAGGGTCATGTATACCTCGTGTTCACTTCAAAAGAATGTAAGTGCGACACATACATGCTAGGAAATAGCGTTTGCAGATGTCTACGTATCGTAGCAATGGATTTCTAATGCTTCCTAAAACGCGATATCGCATCACACTTCTATGTTTCATGATAAGATATAATATTCATTGCGAAATGTCATGTATACCTCGTATTCAATTCAAAGAAATGTAAATGCGACATTTCCATGCTAGGAAATAGCGTTTGCAGATGTCTACGTATCGTAGCAATAGAGTTCTAATGCTTCTTAAAACGAGATGTCGCATTCCATTTCTATGTTTCGTGATATGATATAATATTCATTTTGGAGTGTTATGTATACCTCGTACACACTTCAAAAGAATGTAAATGTAACATGCTAGGAAATGGCGTTTGCAGATGTCTACGTATCGTAGCAATAGAGTTCTAATGCTTCTTAAAACGAGATGTCGCATTTCATTTCTATGTTTAGTGATAAGATATAATATTCATTTTGGAGTGTTATGTATACTTCGTATTCACTTCAAAAGAATGTAAATGCGACACTTCCTTGCTTGGAAATATTGTTTGCAGATGTCTACGAATCGTAGCAATAGAGTTCTAATGCTTCTTAAAACGTGATGTCGCATTTCATTTCTATGTTTCGTGATAAGATATGAAATTCATTTTAGGAGTCTTATGTATACCTCGCATTCACTTCAAAAGAATGTAAATGTGACACTTCCATGCTAGGAAATAGCGTTTGCAGATGTCTACGTATCGCAGCAATAGTGTTGTAATGCTTCTTAAAACGAGATGTCGCATTTCCTTTCTATGTTTCGTGATAAGGTATAATATTCATTGTAGAGTGTTATGTATTCCTCGTATTCACTTCAAAAGAATGTAAATGCGACACTTCCTTGCTAGGAAATATTGTTTGCAGATGTGTACGTATCGTAGCAATAGAGTTCTAATGCTGATTAAAACGTGATGTCGCATTTCATTTCTATGTTTCGTGATAAGATATAACATTCATTTTGGAGTGTTATGTGTACCTCGTATTCACTTCAAAAGAATGTAAATGTGACACTTCCATGCTAGGAAATAGCGTTTGCAAATGTCTACGTATCGCAGCAATAGTGTTCTAATGCTTCTTAAAACGAGATGTCGCATTTCCTTTCTATGTTTCGTGATAAGGTATAATATTCATTGTAGAGTGTTATGTATACCTCGTATTCACTTCAAAAGTATGTAAATGCGACACTTCCATGCTAGGAAATAGCGTTTGCAGATGTCTACGTATCGTAGCAATAGAGTTCTAATGCTTCATAAAACGAGATGTCCCATTTCATTTCTATGTTTTGTGATAAGATATAATATTCATTTTAGAGTGTTATGTATACCTCGTATTCACTTCAAAAGAATGTAAATGCGACACTTCCTTGCTAGGAAATATTGTTTGCAGATGTGTACGTATCGTAGCAGTAGAGTTCTAATGCTTCTTAAAACGTGATGTCGCATTTCATTTCTATGTTTCGTGATAAGGTATAATATTCATTTTGGAGTGTTATGTATACCTCGTATTCTCTTCAAAAGAATGTAAATGTGACTCTTCCATGCTAGGAAATAGCGTTTGCAGATGTCTACGTATCGCAGCAATAGTGTTGTAATGCTTCTTAAAACGAGATGTCGCATTTCCTTTCTATGTTTCGTGATAAGGTATAATATTCATTGTAGGGTGTTATGTATTCCTCGTATTCACTTCAAAAGAATGTAAATGCGACACTTCCTTGCTAGGAGATATTGTTTGCAGATGTGTACGTATCGTAGCAATAGAGTTCTAATGCTTCTTAAAACGTGATGTCGCATTTCATTCCTATGTTTCGTGATCAGATATAATATTCATTTTGGAGTGTTATGTATACCTCGTATTCACTTCAAAAGAATGTAAATGTGACACTTCCATGCTAGGAAATAGCGTTTGCAAATGTCTACGTATCGCAGCAATAGTGTTCTAATGCTTCTTAAAACGAGATGTCGCATTTCCTTTCTACGTTTCGTGATAAGGTATAATATTCATTGTAGAGTGTTATGTATACCTCGTATTCACATCAAAAGAATGTAAATGCTATACTTCCCTGCTAGGAAATAGCGTTTGCAGGTGTCTATGTATCGTAGCAATAGCGTTGTAATGCTTCCTAATACGCGATATCGCATCTCACTTCTAGTTTCATGATAAGATATAATATTCATTGTGAAGGGTCATGTATACCTCGTATTCACTTCAAAAGAATGTAAATGCGACACATACATGCTAGGAAATAGCGTTTGCAGATGTCTACGTATCGTAGCAATAGAGTTCTAATGCTTCTTAAAACGTGATGTCGCATTTCATTTCTATGTTTCGTGATAAGATATAACATTCATTTTGGAGTGTTATGTATACCTCGTATTCACTTCAAAAGAATGTAAATGTGACACTTCCATGCTAGGATATAGCGGTTGCAAATGTCTACGTATCGCAGCAATAGTGTTCTAATGCTTCTTAAAACGAGATGTCGCATTTCCTTTCTATGTTTCGTGATAAGGTATAATATTCATTGTAGAGTGTTATGTATACCTCGTATTCACTTCAAAAGAATGTAAATGCGACACTTCCATGCTAGGAAATAGCGTTTGCAGATGTCTACGTATCGTAGCAATAGAGTTCTAATGCTTCATAAAACGAGATGTCGCATTTCATTTCTATGTTTTGTGATAAGATATAATATTCATTTTAGAGAGTTATGTATACCTCGTATTCACTTCAAAAGAATGTAAATGCGACACTTCCTTGCTAGGAAATATTGTTTGCAGATGTGTACGTATCGTAGCAGTAGAGTTCTAATGCTTCTTAAAACGTGATGTCGCATTTCATTTCTATGTTTCGTGATAAGATATAATATTCATTTTGGAGTGTTATGTATACCTCGTATTCTCTTCAAAAGAATGTAAATGTGACACTTCCATGCTAGGAAATAGCGTTTGCAGATGTCTACGTATCGCAGCAATAGTGTTGTAATGCTTCTTAAAACGAGATGTCGCATTTCCTTTCTATGTTTCGTGATAAGGTATAATATTCATTGTAGAGTGTTATGTATTCCTCGTATTCACTTCAAAAGAATGTAAATGCGACACTTCCTTGCTAGGAAATATTGTTTGCAGATGTGTACGTATCGTAGCAATACAGTTCTAATGCTTCTTAAAACGTGATGTCGCATTTCATTTCTATGTTTCGTGATCAGATATAATATTCATTTTGGAGTGTTATGTATACCTCGTACTCACTTCAAACGAATGTAAATGTGACACTTCCATGCTAGGAAATAGCGTTTGCAAATGTCTACGTATCGCAGCAATAGGGTTCTAATGCTTCTTAAAACGTGATGCCGCATTTCATTTGTATGTTTCGTGATAAGATATAATATTCATTTTGGAGTGTTATGTATACCTCGTATTCTCTTCAAAAGAATGTAAATGTGACACTTCCATGCTAGGAAATAGCGTTTGCAGATGTCTACGTATCGCAGCAATAGTGTTGTAATGCTTCTTAAAACGAGATGTCGCATTTCCTTTCTATGTTTCGTGATAAGGTATAATATTCATTGTAGAGTGTTATGTATTCCTCGTATTCACTTCAAAAGAATGTAAATGCGACACTTCCTTGCTAGGAAATATTGTTTGCAGATGTGTACGTATCGTAGCAATACAGTTCTAATGCTTCTTAAAACGTGATGTCGCATTTCATTTCTATGTTTCGTGATCAGATATAATATTCATTTTGGAGTGTTATGTATACCTCGTACTCACTTCAAACGAATGTAAATGTGACACTTCCATGCTAGGAAATAGCGTTTGCAAATGTCTACGTATCGCAGCAATAGGGTTCTAATGCTTCTTAAAACGTGATGCCGCATTTCATTTGTATGTTTCGTGATAAGATATAATATTCATTTTGGAGTGTTATGTATACTACGTATTCACTTCAAAAGAATGTAAATGTGACACTTCCTTTCTAGGAAATAGCGTTTGCAGATGTCTACGTATCATAGCAATAGATTTCTAATGCTTCTTAAAACGCGATATCGCATCTCACTTCTATGTTTCATGATAAGATATAATATTCACTGCGAAGGGTCATGTATACCTCGTATTCACTTCAAAAGAATGTAAATGCGACACTTACATGCTAGGAAATAGCGTTTGCAAGTGTCTACGTATCGTAGCAATAGAGTTCTAACGCTTCCTACAACGCGATATCGCATCTCGCATCTATGTTTCATGATAAGATATAATATTCAATGCGGAGTATCATGTATACCTCGTATTCACTTCAAAAGAATGTAAATGCGACACTTACATGCTAGGAAATAGCGTTTGCAGATGTCTACGTATCGCAGCAATAGTGTTCTAATGCTTCTTAAAACGAGATGTCGCATTTCATTTCTATGTTTCGTGATAAGGTATAATATTCATTGTAGAGTGTTATGTATACCTCGTATTCACTTCAAAAGAATGTAAATGCGACACTTCCATGCTAGGAAATAGCGTTTGCAGATGTCTACGTATCGTAGCAATAGAGTTCTAGTGCTTCATAAAACGAGATGTCGCATTTCATTTCTATGTTTAGTGATAAGACATAATATTCATTTTGGAGTGTTATGTATACCTCGTATTCACTTCAAAAGAATGTAAATGCGACACTTCCTTGCTAGGAAATATTGTTTGCAGATGTGTACGTATCGTAGCAATAGAGTTCTAATGCTTCTTAAAACGTGATGTCGCATTTCATTTCTATGTTTCGTGATAAGATATAATATTCATTTTGGAGTGTTATGTATACCTCGTATTCACTTCAAAAGAATGTAAATGTGACACTTCCATGCTAGGAAATAGCGTTTGCAGATGTCTACGTATCGCAGCAATAGTGTTCTAATGCTTCTTAAAACGAGATGTCGCATTTCATTTCTATGTTTCGTGATAAGGTATAATATTCATTGCAGAATGTTATGTATATCTCGTATTCACTTTACAAGAATGTAAATGCGACACTTCCATGCTAGGAAATAGCGTTTGCAGATGTCTACGGATCGTAGCAATAGAGATCTAATGCTTCCTAAAACGCGATAACGCATCTCACTTCTATGTTACATGATAGGATATAATATTCATTGCGAAGTGTCATGTATATCTCGTATTCACTTCAAAGGAATGTAAACGCGACGCTTCCATGCTAGGAAATAGCGGTTGCAGATGTTTACGTATCGTAGCAATAGAGTTCTAATGCTTCTTAAAACGAGATGTCGCATTTCCTTTCTACGTTTCGTGATAAGGTATAATATTCATTGTAGAGTGTTATGTATACCTCGTATTCACATCAAAAGAATGTAAATGCTATACTTCCATGCTAGGAAATAGCGTTTGCAGATGTCTACGGATCGTAGCAATAGAGTTCTAATGCTTCCTAAAACGCGATATCGTATCTCACTTCTATGTTTCATGATAAGATATAATATTCATTGCGAAGGGTCATGTATACCTCGTGTTCACTTCAAAAGAATGTAAATGCGACACATACATGCTAGGAAATAGCGTTTGCAGATGTCTACGTATCGTAGCATCAGAGTTCTAATGCTTCCTAAAACGCGGTATCGCATCTCACATCTATGTTTCATGATAAGATATAATATTCATTGCGGAGTATCCTGTTTACCTCGTATTCACTTCAAAAGTATGTAAATGCGACACTTCCTGGCTAGGAAATATTGTTTGCAGATGTCTACGTATCGTAGAAATAGAGTTCTAATGCTTCTTAAAACGCGATATCGCATCTCACGTCTATGTTTCATGATAAGATATAATATTCATTGCGAATTGTCATGTATACCTCGTATTTACTTCAAAAGAATGTAAATGCGACACTTCCTTTCTAGGAAATAGCGTTTGCAGATGTCTACGTATCATAGCAATAGAGTTCTAATGCTTCTTAAAACGCGATATCGCATCTCACTTCTATGTTTCATGATAAGATATAATATTCATTGCGAAGTGTCATGTATACCTCGTATTCACTACAAAAGAATGTAAATGCGACACTTACATGCTAGGAAATAGCGTTTGCAGGTGTCTACGTATCGTATCAATAGAGTTGTAATGCTTCCTAAAACGCGATATCGCATCTCACTTCTAGTTTCATGATAAGATATAATATTCAATGTGAAGGGTCATGTATACCTCGTATTCACTTCAGAAGAATGTAAATGCGACACATACATGCTAGGAAATAGCGTTTGCAGATGTCTACGTATCGTAGCAATAGAGTTCTAATGCTTCTAAAAACGAGATGTCGCATTCCATTTCTATGTTTAGTGATAAGATATAATATTCATTTTGGAGTGTTATGTATACCTCGTATTCACTTCAAAAGAATGTAAATGCGACACTTCCTTGCTAGGAAATATTGTTTGCAGATGTCTACGTATCGTAGCAATAGAGTTCTAATGCTTCTTAAAACGTGATGCCGCATTTCATTTGTATGTTTCGTGATAAGATATAATATTCATTTTGGAGTGTTATGTATACCTCGTATTTACTTCAAAAGAATGTAAATGTGACACTTCCATGCTAGGAAATAGCATTTGCAGTTGTCTACGTATCGTAGCAATAGAGTTCTAATGCTTCTTAAAACGAGATGTCGCATTTCATTTCTATGTTTCGTGATAAGATATAATATTCATTTTGGAGTGTTATGTATACCTCGTATTCACTTCAAAAGAATGTAAATGTGACACTTCCATGCTAGGAAATAGCCTTTGCGGATGTCTACGTATCATAGCAATAGAGTTCTAATGCTTCTTAAAACGAGATGTCGCATTTCATTTCTATGTTTAGTGATAAGATATAATATTCATTTTGGAGTGTTATGTATACATCGTATTCACTTCAAAAGAATGTAAATGCGACACTTCCTTGCTAGGAAATATTGGTTGCAGATGTCTACGTATCGTAGCAATTGAGTTCTAATGCTTCTTAAAACGTGATGCCGCATTTCATTTGTATGTTTCATGATAAGATACAATATTCATTTTGGAGTGTTATGTATACCTCGTATTCACTTCAAAAGTATGTAAATGCGACACTTCCTCGCTAGGAAATATTGTTTGCAGATGTCTACGTATCGTAGAAATAGAGTTCTAATGCTTCTTAAAACGCGATATCGCATCTCACATCTATGTTTCATGATAAGATATAATATTCATTGCGAAGTGTCATGTATACCTCGTATTCACTTCAAAAGAATGTAAATGCGACACTTCCTTTCTAGGAAATAGCGTTTGCAGATGTCTACGTATCATAGCAATAGGGTTCTAATGCTTCTTAAAACGCGATATCGCATCTCACATCTATGTTTCATGATAAGATATAATATTCATTGCGAAGTGTCATGTATACCTCGTATTCACTTCAAAAGAATGTAAATGCGACACTTACATGCTAGGAAATAGTGTTTGCAGGTTTCTACGTATCGTAGCAATAGAGTTGTAATGCTTCCTAATACGCGATATCGCATCTCACTTCTATGTTTCATGATAAGATATAATATTCATTGCGAAGGGTCATGTATACCTCGTATTCACTTCAAAAGTATGTAAATGCGACACTTCCTGGCTAGGAAATATTGTTTGCAGATGTCTACGTATCGTAGAAATAGAGTTCTAATGCTTCTTAAAACGCGATATCGCATCTCACATCTATGTTTCATGATAAGATATAATATTCATTGCGAAGTGTCATGTATACCTCGTATTCACTTCAAAAGAATGTAAATGCGACACTTCCTTTCTAGGAAATAGCGTTTGCCGATGTCTACGTATCATAGCAATAGAGTTCTAATGTTTCTTAAAACGCGATATCGCATCTCACATCTATGTTTCATGATAAGATATAATATTCATTGCGAAGTGTCATGTATACCTCGTATTCACTTCAAAAGAATGTAAATGCGACACTTACATGCTAGGAAATAGTGTTTGCAGGTTTCTACGTATCGTAGCTATAGAGTTGTAATGTTTCCTAATACGCGATATCGCATCTCACTTCTATGTTTCATGATAAGATATAATATTCATTGCGAAGGGTCATGTATACCTCGTATTCACTTCAAAAGAATGTAAATGCGACACTTACATGCTAGGAAATAGCGTTTGCAGGTGTCTACGTATCGTAGCAATAGAGTTCTAATGCTTCCTACAACGCGATATCGCATCTCGCATCTATGTTTCATCCTAAGATATAATATTCATTGCGGAGTATCATGTATACCTCGTATTCACTTCAAAAGAATGTAAATGCGACACTTACATGCTAGGAAATAGCGTTTGCAGATGTCTACGTATCGCAGCAATAGTGTTCTAATGCTTCTTAAAACGAGATGTCGCATTTCATTTCTATGTTTCATGATAAGGTATAATATTCATTTTGGAGTGTTATGTATACCTCGTTTTCACTTCAAAAGAATTTAAATATGACACTTCCATGCTTGGAAATTGCGTTTGCAGATGTCCACGTATATTAGCAATAGAGTTCTAGTTCTTCTCAAAACGCGATATAGCACCTCATTCCTATGTTTCATGATAAGATATAATATTCTTTGCGAAGTGTCATGTATATCTCGTATTCACTTCAAAAGAATGTAAATGGGACACTTCCATGCTAGGAAATAGCGTTTGCAGGTGTCTACGTATCGTAGCAATAGAGTTCTAATGCTTCCTACAACGCAATATCGCATCTCGCATCTATGTTTCATGATAAGATATAATATTCATTGCGGAGTATCATGTATACCTCGTATTCACTTCAAAAGTATGTAAATGCGACACTTCCTCGCTAGGAAATATTGTTTGCAGATGTCTACGTATCGTAGAAATAGAGTTCTAATGCTTCTTAAAACGCGATATCGCATCTCACATCTATGTTTCATGATAAGATATAATATTCATTGCGAAGTGTCATGTATACCTCGTATTCACTTCAAAAGAATGTAAATGCGACACTTCCTTTCTAGGAAATAGCGTTTGCAGATGTCTACGTATCATAGCAATAGGGTTCTAATGCTTCTTAAAACGCGATATCGCATCTCACATCTATGTTTCATCCTAAGATATAATATTCATTGCGGAGTATCATGTATACCTCGTATTCACTTCAAAAGAATGTAAATGCGACACTTACATGCTAGGAAATAGCGTTTGCAGATGTCTACGTATCGCAGCAATAGTGTTCTAATGCTTCTTAAAACGAGATGTCGCATTTCATTTCTATGTTTCGTGATAAGGTATAATATTCATCGTAGAGTGTTATGTATACCTCGTATTCACTTCAAAAGAATGTAAATGCGACACTTCCTTGCTAGGAAATATAGTTTGCAGATGTGTACGTATCGTAGCAATAGAGTTCTAATGCTGCTTAAAACGAGATGTCGCAATTCCTTTCTATGTTTCGTGATAAGGTATAATATTCATTGTAGAGTGTTATGTATACCTCGTATTCACTTCAAAAGAATGTAAATGCGACACTTCCTTGCTAGGAAATATTGTTTGCAGATGTGTACGTATCGTAGCAATAGAGTTCTAATGCTTCTTAAAACGTGATGTCGCATTTCATTTCTATGTTTCGTGATAAGATATAATATTCATTTTGGAGTGTTATGTATACCTCGTATTCACTTCAAAAGAATGTAAATGTGACACTTCCATGCTAGGAAATAGCGTTTGCGGATGTCTACGTGTCATAGCAATAGATTTCTAATGCTTCTTAAAACGCGATATCGCATCTCACTGCTATGTTTCATGATAAGATATAATATTCATTGCGAAGTGTCATGTATACCTCGTATTCACTTCAAAAGAATGTAAATGCGACACTTACATGCTAGGAAGTAGCGTTTGCAGGTGTCTACGTATCGTAGCAATAGAGTTGTAATGCTTCCTAATACGCGATATCGCATCTCACTTCTAGTTTCATGATAAGATATAATATTCATTGTGAAGGGTCATGTATACCTCGTATTCACTTCAAAAGTATGTAAATGCGACACTTTCTGGCTAGGAAATATTGTTTGCAGGTGTCTACGTATCGTAGAAATAGAGTTCTAATGCTTCTTAAAACGCGATATCGCATCTCACGTCTATGTTTCATGATAAGATATAATATTCATTGCGAAGTGTCATGTATATTTCGTATTCACTTCAAAAGAATGTAAATGTGACACTTCCTTTCTAGGAAATAGCTTTGCAGATGTCTACGTATCATAGCAATAGAGTTCTAATGCTTCTTAAAACGCGATATCGCATCTCACTTCTATGTTTCATGATAAGATATAATATTCATTGCGAAGTGTCACGTATACCTCATATTCACTTCAAAAGAATGTAAATGCGACACTTACATGCTAGGAAATAGCGTTTGCAGGTGTCTACGTATCGTAGCAATAGAGTTCTAATGCTTCCTACAACGCGATATCGCATCTCGCATCTATGTTTCATGATAAGATATAATATTCAGTGCGGAGTATCATGTATACCTCGTATTCACTTCAAGAGAATGTAAATGCGACATATCCTTGCTAGGAAATATTGTTTGCAGGTGTCTACGTATCGTAGCAATAGAGTTCTAATGTTTCTTAAAACGCGATATCGCATCTCACATCTATGTTT
This sequence comes from Xylocopa sonorina, assembly GCF_050948175.1. Taxonomy (NCBI): domain Eukaryota; kingdom Metazoa; phylum Arthropoda; class Insecta; order Hymenoptera; family Apidae; genus Xylocopa; species Xylocopa sonorina. The sequence goes on along the minus strand of NW_027490210.1, from coordinate 33,166 downwards.
CATGATAAGATATAATATTCATTGCGACGTGTCATGTATACCTCGTATTCACTTCAAAAGAATGTAAGTGCGACACCTACATGCTAGGAAATAGCGTTTGCAGATGTCTACGTTCCGTAGCAATAGAGTTCTAATGCTTCCTAAAACGCGGTATCGCATCTCACATCTATGTTTCATGATAAGATATAATATTCATTGCGGAGTATCATGTTTACCTCGTATTCACTTCAAAAGTATGTAAATGCGACACTTCCTGGCTAGGAAATATTGTTTGCAGATGTCTACGTATCGTAGAAATAGAATTCTAATGCTTCTTAAAACGCGATATCGCATCTCACATCTATGTTTCATGATAAGATATAATATTCATTGCGAAGTGTCATGTATACCTCGTATTCACTTCAAAAGAATGTAAATGCGACACTTCCTTTCCAGGAAATAGCGTTTGCAGATGTCTACGTATCATAGCAATAGAGTTCTAATGCTTCATAAAACGAGATGTCGCATTTCATTTCTATGTTTAGTGATAAGATATAGTATTCATTTTGGAGTGTTATGTATACCTCGTATTCACTTCAAAAGAATGTAAATGCGACACTTCCTTGCTAGGAAATATTGTTTGCAGATGTGTACGTATCGTAGAAATAGAGTTCTAATGCTTCTTAAAACGTGATGTCGCATTTCATTTCTATGTTTCGTGATAAGATATAATATTCATTTTGGAGTGTTATGTATACCTCGTATTCACTTCAAAAGAATGTAAATGTGACACTTCCATGCTAGGAAATAGCGTATGCAGATGTCTACGTATCGTAGCAATAGAGTTCTAATGCTTCTCAAAACGCGATATAGCACCCCATTCCTATGTTTCATGATAAGATATAATACTCATTGCGAAGTGTCATGTATACCTCGTATTCACTTCAAAAGAATGTAAATGCGACACTTCCATGCTAGGAAATAGCGTTTGCAGATGTCTACGTATCGCAGCAATAGAGATCCAATGCTTCCTAAAACGCGATATCGCATCTCTCTTCTATGTTTCACGATAAGGTATAATATTCATTGCGAAGTGTCATGTATACCTCGTATTCACTTCAAAAGAATGTAAATGCGACACTTCCATGCTAGGAAATAGCGTTTGCAGATGTCTACGTGTCGTAGCAATAGAGATTTAATGCTTCTTAGAACGCGATATCGCATCTCACTGCTATGTTTGATGAGAAGATATAATATTCATTATGGAGTGTTATGTATACCTCGTACTCACTTCAAAAGAATGTAAATGCGACCCTTCCATCCTAGGAAATAGCGTATGCAGATGTCTACGTATCGTAGCAATAGCGTTCTAGTGCTTCTTAGAACGCGATATCGCATCTCACTTCTATGTTTCATGATAAGATATAATATCCATTGCGAAGTGTCATGTATACCTCGTATTCACTTCAAAAGAATGTAAATGCGACACTTCCATGCTAGGAAATAGCGTTTGCAGATGTCTACGTATCGCAGCAATAGAGATCCAATGCTTCCTAAAACGCGATATCGCATCACTCTCCTATGTTTCATGATAAGGTATAATATTCATTGCGAAGTGTCATGTATACCTCGTATTCACTTCAAAAGAATGTAAATGCGACACTTCCATGCTAGGAAATAGCGTTTGCAGATGTCTACGTATCGTAGCAATAGAGTTCTAATGCTTCTCAAAACGCGATATAGCACCTCATTCCTATGTTTCATGATAAGATATAATATTCATTGCGAAGTGTCATGTATACCGCGAATTCACTTCAAAAGAATGTAAATGCGACACTTCCATGCTAGGAAATAGCGTTTGCAGATGTCTACGTATCGCAGCAATAGAGATCCAATGCTTCCTAAAACGCGATATCGCATCACTCTTCTATGTTTCATGATAAGGTATAATATTCATTTCGAAGTGTCATGTATACCTCGTATTCACTTCAAATGAATGTAAATGCGACACTTCCATGCTAGGAAATAGCGTTTGCAGATGTCTGCGTATCGTAGCAATAGAGTTCTAATGCTTCTTAAAACGAGATGTCGCATCTCATTTCTATGTTTCATGATCAGATATAATACTCATTGCGAAGTGTCATGTATACCTCGTATTCACTTCAAAAGGATGTAAATGCGACACTTCCTTGCTAGGAAATAGCGTTTCCAGATGACTACGTGTCGAAACAATAGAGTTCTAATGATTCTTAAAATGCCATATCGCATCTCACTTCTATGTTTTATGATAAGATATAATATTCATTGCGAAGTGTCATGTATATCTCGTATTCACTTCAAACGAATGTAAATGCGACACTTCCATGCTAGGAAATAGCGTTTGCAGATGTCTAGGTATCGTCGCAATAGAGTTCTAATGCTTGTTAAAACGCGATATCGCATCTCACTGCTATGTTTCATGAGAACATATAATATTTATTGCGAAGTGTCATGTATATCTCGTATTCACATCAAAAGAATGTAAATGCGACACTTCCATGCTAGGAAATAGCGTTTGCAGATGTGTACGCATCGCAGCAATAGAGTTCCAATGCTTCCTAAAACGCGATATCGCATCTCACTGCTATGTTTCATGAGAAGATATAATATTCAATATGGAGTGTTATGTATACCTCGTACTCACTTCAAAAGAATGTAAATGCGACCTTTCCATCCTAGGAAACAGCGTTTGCAGATGTATACGTATCGTAGCAATAGAGTTCTAGTGCTTCTTAGAACGCGATATCGCATCTCACTTCTATGTTTCATGATAAGATATAATATGCATTGCGAAGTGTCATGTATACCTCGTATTCACTTCAAAAGAACGCAAATAAGACACTTCCATGCTAGGAAATAGCGTTTGCAGATGTCTACGTATCGTAGCAATAGAGCTCTAATGCTTCTCAAAACGCGATGTAGCACCTCATTCCTACGTTTCATGATAAGATATAATATTCATTGCGAAGTGTCATGTATACCTCGTATTCAATTCAAAAGATTGTAAATGCGACACTTCCATGCTAGGAAGTAGGGTTTGCAGATGTCTACGTATCGTAGCAATAGAGTTCTAATGCTTCTCAAAACGCGATATAGCACCTCATTCCTATGTTTCATGATGAGATATAATATTCATTGCGAAGTGTCACGTATACCTCGTATTCACTTCAAAAGAATGTAAATGCGATACTTCCATGCTAGGAAATAGCGTTTGCAGATGTCTACGTATCGCAGCAATAGAGATCCAATGCTTCCTAAAACGCGATATCGCATCACTCTTCTATGTTTCATGATAAGGTATAATATTCATTACGAAGTGTCATGTATACCACGTATTCACTTCAAATGAATGTAAATGCGACACTTCCATGCTAGGAAATAGCGTTTGCAGATGTCTACGTATCGTAGCAATAGATTTCTAATGCTTCTTAAAACGCGATATCGCATCTCACTGCTATGTTTCATTAGAAGATATAATATTCATTGCGAAGTGTCATGTATATATCGTATTCACATCAAAAGAATGTAAATGCGACACTTCCATGCTAGGAAATAGCGTTTGCAGATGTCTACGTATCGCAGCAATAGAGATCCAATGCTTCCTAAAACGCGATATCGCATCACTCTTCTATGTTTCATGATAAGATATAATATTCATTGCGAAGTGTCATGTATACCTCGTATTCACTTCAAAAGAATGTAAATGCGACACTTCCATGCTAGGAAATAGCGTTTGCAGATGTCTACGTATCGCAGCAATAGAGTTCCAATGCTTCCTAAAACGCGATATCGCATATCTCTTCTATGTTTCACGATAAGGTATAATATTCATTGCGAAGTGTCATGTATACCTCGTATTCACTTCAAAAGAATGTAAATGCGACACTTCCATGCTAGGAAATAGCGTTTCCAGATGTCTACGTATCGCAGCAATAGAGTTCCAATGGTTCCTAAAACGCGATATCGCATATCTCTTCTATGTTTCACGATAAGGTATAATATTCATTGCGAAGTGTCATGTATACCTCGTATTCACTTCAAAAGAATGTAAATGCGACACTTCCATGCTAGGAAATAGCGTCTGCAGATGTCTACGTATCGCAGCAATAGAAATCCAATGCTTCCTAAAACGCGATATCGCATTACTGTTCTATGTTTCATGATAAGGTATAATATTCATTTCGAAGTGTCATGTATACCTCGTATTCACTTCAAATGAATGTAAATGCGACACTTCCATGCTAGGAAATAGCGTTTGCAGATGTCTGCGTATCGTAGCAATAGAGTTCTAATGCTTCTTAAAACGAGATGTCGCAACTCATTCCTATGTTTCATGATAAGATATAATATTCATTGCGAAGTGTCATGTATACCTCGTATTCACTTCAAAAGAATGTAAATGCGACACTTCCATGCTAGGAAATAGCGTTTGCAGATGTCTACGTATCGTAGCAATAGAGTTCTAATGCTTCTTAAAACCCGATATAGCACCTCATTCCTATGTTTCATAATAAGATATAATATTCATTGCGAAGTGTCATGTATACCTCGTATTCACTTCAAAAGAATGTAAATGCGACACTTCCATGCTAGGAAATAGCGTTTGCAGATGTCTACGTATCGCAGCAATAGAGATCCAATGCTTCCTAAAACACGATATCGCATCACTCTTCTATGTTTCATGATAAGGTATAATATTCATTACGAAGTGTCATGTATACCACGTATTCACTTCAAATGAATGTAAATGCGACACTTCCATGCTAGGAAAATTGCGTTTGCAGATGTATACGTATCGTAGCAATAGAGTTCTAATGCTTCCTAAAACGCGATATCGCATCTCACTGCTATGTTTCATGATAAGGTATAATATTCATTGCGAAGCGTCATGTATACCTCGTATTCACTTCAAATGAATGTAAATGCGACACTTCCATGCTAGGAAATAGCGTTTGCAGATGTCTGCGTATCGTAGCAATAGAGTACTAATGCTTCTTAAAACGCGATATCGCATCTCACTGCTATGTTTCATGATATGATATAATATTCATTGCGAAGTGTCATGTATACCTCGTATTCACTTCAAAAGAATGTAAATGCGTCACTTCCATGCTAGGAAATAGCGTTTGCAGATGTCTACGTATCGCAGCAATAGAGATCCAATGCTTCCTAAAACGCGAGATCGCATCACTCTTCTATGTTTCATGATAAGATATAATATTCATTGCGAACTGTCATGTATACCTCGTATTCACTTCAAAAGAACGTAAGTAAGACACTTCCATGCTAGGAAATAGCGTTTGCAGATGTCTACGTATCACAGCAATAGAGTACTAATGCTTCTCAAAACGAGATGTCGTATTTCATTTCTATGTTCCGTAATAAGATATAATATTCATTGTGTAATGTTATGTATACCTTGTATTCACTTCAGTGGAATGTAAGTGCGAAATTTCCTTGCTAGGAAATAGCGTTTGCAGATGTCTACGTATCGTAGCAATAGAGTACTAATGCTTCTTAAAGCGCGATATCGCATCTCACTGCTATGTTTCATGAGAAGATATAATATTCATTGCGAGGTGTCATGTATATCTCGTATTCACATCAAAAACATGTAAATGCGACACTTCCATGCTAGGAAATAGCGTTTGCAGGTGTCTACGTATCGCAGCAATAGAGTTCCAATGCTTCCTAAAACGCGATATCGCATCTCTCTTCTATGTTTCATGATAAGGTATAATATTCATTGCGAAGCGTCATGTATACCTCGTATTCACTTCAAATGAATGTAAATGCGACACTTCCATGCTAGGAAATAGCGTTTGCAGATGTCTACGTATCGTAGCAATAGATTTCTAATGCTTCTTAAAACGCGATATCGCATCTCACTGCTATGTTTCATTAGAAGATATAATATTCATTGCGAAGTGTCATGTATATATCGTATTCACATCAAAAGAATGTAAATGCGACACTTCCATGCTAGGAAATAGCGTTTGCAGATGTCTACGTATCGCAGCAATAGAGTTCCAATGCTCCCTAAAACGCGATATCGCATCACTCTTCTATGTTTCATGATAAGATATAATATTCATTGCGAAGTGTCATGTATACCTCGTATTCACTTCAAAAGAATGTAAATGCGACACTTCCATGCTAGGCAATAGCGTTTGCAGATGTCTACGTATCGCAGCAATAGAGTTCCAATGCTTCCTAAAACGCGATATCGCATATCTCTTCTATGTTTCACGATAAGGTATAATATTCATTGCGAAGTGTCATGTATACCTCGTATTCACTTCAAAAGAATGTAAATGCGACACTTCCATGCTAGGAAATAGCGTTTGCAGATGTCTACGTATCGCAGCAATAGAGTTCCAATGGTTCCTAAAACGCGATATCGCATATCTCTACTATGTTTCACGATAAGGTAAAATATTCATTGCGAAGTGTCATGTATACCTCGTATTCACTTCAAAAGAATGTAAATGCGACACTTCCATGCTAGGAAATAGCGTCTGCAGATGTCTACGTATCGCAGCAATAGAGATCCAATGCTTCCTAAAACGCGATATCGCATTACTGTTCTATGTTTCATAATAAGGTATAATATTCATTTCGAAGTGTCATGTATACCTCGTATTCACTTCAAATGAATGTAAATGCGACACTTCCATGCTAGGAAATAGCGTTTGCAGATGTCTGCGTATCGTAGCAATAGAGTTCTAATGCTTCTTAAAACGAGATGTCGCAACTCATTCCTATGTTTCATGATAAGATATAATATTCATTGCGAAGTGTCATGTATACCTCGTATTCACTTCAAAAGAATGTAAATGCGACACTTCCATGCTAGGAAATAGCGTTTGCAGATGTCTACGTATCGTAGCAATAGAGTTCTAATGCTTCTCAAAACCCGATATAGCACCTCATTCCTATGTTTCATAATAAGATATAATATTCATTGCGAAGTGTCATGTATACCTCGTATTCACTTCAAAAGAATGTAAATGCGACACTTCCATGCTAGGAAATAGCGTTTGCAGATGTCTACGTATCGCAGCAATAGAGATCCAATGCTTCCTAAAACACGATATCGCATCACTCTTCTATGTTTCATGATAAGGTATAATATTCATTACGAAGTGTCATGTATACCACGTATTCACTTCAAATGAATGTAAATGCGACACTTCCATGCTAGGAAAATTGCGTTTGCAGATGTATACGTATCGTAGCAATAGAGTTCTAATGCTTCCTAAAACGCGATATCGCATCTCACTGCTATGTTTCATGATAAGGTATAATATTCATTGCGAAGCGTCATGTATACCTCGTATTCACTTCAAATGAATGTAAATGCGACACTTCCATGCTAGGAAATAGCGTTTGCAGATGTCTGCGTATCGTAGCAATAGAGTACTAATGCTTCTTAAAACGCGATATCGCATCTCACTGCTATGTTTCATGATAAGATATAATATTCATTGCGAAGTGTCATGTATACCTCGTATTCACTTCAAAAGAATGTAAATGCGACACTTCCATGCTAGGAAATAGCGTTTGCAGATGTCTACGTATCGTAGCAATAGAGTTCTAATGCTTCTCAAAACCCGATATAGCACCTCATTCCTATGTTTCATAATAAGATATAATATTCATTGCGAAGTGTCATGTATACCTCGTATTCACTTCAAAAGAATGTAAATGCGACACTTCCATGCTAGGAAATAGCGTTTGCAGATGTCTACGTATCGCAGCAATAGAGATCCAATGCTTCCTAAAACACGATATCGCATCACTCTTCTATGTTTCATGATAAGGTATAATATTCATTACGAAGTGTCATGTATACCACGTATTCACTTCAAATGAATGTAAATGCGACACTTCCATGCTAGGAAAATTGCGTTTGCAGATGTATACGTATCGTAGCAATAGAGTTCTAATGCTTCCTAAAACGCGATATCGCATCTCACTGCTATGTTTCATGATAAGGTATAATATTCATTGCGAAGCGTCATGTATACCTCGTATTCACTTCAAATGAATGTAAATGCGACACTTCCATGCTAGGAAATAGCGTTTGCAGATGTCTGCGTATCGTAGCAATGGAGTACTAATGCTTCTTAAAACGCGATATCGCATCTCACTGCTATGTTTCATGATATGATATAATATTCATTGCGAAGTGTCATGTATACCTCGTATTCACTTCAAAAGAATGTAAATGCGTCACTTCCATGCTAGGAAATAGCGTTTGCAGATGTCTACGTATCGCAGCAATAGAGATCCAATGCTTCCTAAAACGCGAGATCGCATCACTCTTCTATGTTTCATGATAAGATATAATATTCATTGCGAACTGTCATGTATACCTCGTATTCACTTCAAAAGAACGTAAGTAAGACACTTCCATGCTAGGAAATAGCGTTTGCAGATGTCTACGTATCACAGCAATAGAGTACTAATGCTTCTCAAAACGAGATGTCGTATTTCATTTCTATGTTCCGTAATAAGATATAATATTCATTGTGTAATGTTATGTATACCTTGTATTCACTTCAGTGGAATGTAAGTGCGAAATTTCCTTGCTAGGAAATAGCGTTTGCAGATGTCTACGTATCGTAGCAATAGAGTACTAATGCTTCTTAGAACGCGATATCGCATCTCACTGCTATGTTTCATGAGAAGATATAATATTCATTGCGAAGTGTCATGTATATCTCGTATTCACATCAAAAACATGTAAATGCGACACTTCCATGCTAGGAAATAGCGTTTGCAGGTGTCTACGTATCGCAGCAATAGAGTTCCAATGCTTCCTAAAACGCGATATCGCATCTCTCTTCTATGTTTCATGATAAGGTATAATATTCATTGCGAAGCGTCATGTATACCTCGTATTCACTTCAAATGAATGTAAATGCGACACTTCCATGCTAGGAAATAGCGTTTGCAGATGTCTACGTATCGTAGCAATAGATTTCTAATGCTTCTTAAAACGCGATATCGCATCTCACTGCTATGTTTCATTAGAAGATATAATATTCATTGCGAAGTGTCATGTATATATCGTATTCACATCAAAAGAATGTAAATGCGACACTTCCATGCTAGGAAATAGCGTTTGCAGATGTCTACGTATCGCAGCAATAGAGTTCCAATGCTCCCTAAAACGCGATATCGCATCACTCTTCTATGTTTCATGATAAGATATAATATTCATTGCGAAGTGTCATGTATACCTCGTATTCACTTCAAAAGAATGTAAATGCGACACTTCCATGCTAGGAAATAGCGTTTGCAGATGTCTACGTATCGCAGCAATAGAGTTCCAATGCTTCCTAAAACGCGATATCGCATATCTCTTCTATGTTTCACGATAAGGTATAATATTCATTGCGAAGTGTCATGTATACCTCGTATTCACTTCAAAAGAATGTAAATGCGACACTTCCATGCTAGGAAATAGCGTTTGCAGATGTCTACGTATCGCAGCAATAGAGTTCCAATGGTTCCTAAAACGCGATATCGCATATCTCTTCTATGTTTCACGATAAGGTATAATATTCATTGCGAAGTGTCATGTATACCTCGTATTCACTTCAAAAGAATGTAAATGCGACACTTCCATGCTAGGAAATAGCGTCTGCAGATGTCTACGTATCGCAGCAATAGAGATCCAATGCTTCCTAAAACGCGATATCGCATTACTGTTCTATGTTTCATGATAAGGTATAATATTCATTTCGAAGTGTCATGTATACCTCGTATTCACTTCAAATGAATGTAAATGCGACACTTCCATGCTAGGAAATAGCGTTTGCAGATGTCTGCGTATCGTAGCAATAGAGTTCTAATGCTTCTTAAAACGAGATGTCGCAACTCATTCCTATGTTTCATGATAAGATATAATATTCATTGCGAAGTGTCATGTATACCTCGTATTCACTTCAAAAGAATGTAAATGCGACACTTCCATGCTAGGAAATAGCGTTTGCAGATGTCTACGTATCGTAGCAATAGAGTTCTAATGCTTCTCAAAACCCGATATAGCACCTCATTCCTATGTTTCATAATAAGATATAATATTCATTGCGAAGTGTCATGTATACCTCGTATTCACTTCAAAAGAATGTAAATGCGACACTTCCATGCTAGGAAATAGCGTTTGCAGATGTCTACGTATCGCAGCAATAGAGTTCCAATGGTTCCTAAAACGCGATATCGCATATCTCTTCTATGTTTCACGATAAGGTATAATATTCATTGCGAAGTGTCATGTATACCTCGTATTCACTTCAAAAGAATGTAAATGCGACACTTCCATGCTAGGAAATAGCGTCTGCAGATGTCTACGTATCGCAGCAATAGAGATCCAATGCTTCCTAAAACGCGATATCGCATTACTGTTCTATGTTTCATGATAAGGTATAATATTCATTTCGAAGTGTCATGTATACCTCGTATTCACTTCAAATGAATGTAAATGCGACACTTCCATGCTAGGAAATAGCGTTTGCAGATGTCTGCGTATCGTAGCAATAGAGTTCTAATGCTTCTTAAAACGAGATGTCGCAACTCATTCCTATGTTTCATGATAAGATATAATATTCATTGCGAAGTGTCATGTATACCTCGTATTCACTTCAAAAGAATGTAAATGCGACACTTCCATGCTAGGAAATAGCGTTTGCAGATGTCTACGTATCGTAGCAATAGAGTTCTAATGCTTCTCAAAACCCGATATAGCACCTCATTCCTATGTTTCATAATAAGATATAATATTCATTGCGAAGTGTCATGTATACCTCGTATTCACTTCAAAAGAATGTAAATGCGACACTTCCATGCTAGGAAATAGCGTTTGCAGATGTCTACGTATCGTAGCAATAGAGTTCTAATGCTTCTCAAGACGCGATATAGCACCTCATTCCTATGTTTCATGATATGATATAATATTCATTGCGAAGTGTCATGTATACCTCGTATTCACTTCAAAAGAATGTAAATGCGACACTTCCATGCTAGGAAATAGCGTTTGCAGATGTCTACGTATCGTAGCAATAGAGTTCTAATGCTTCTCAAGACGCGATATAGCACCTCATTCCTATGTTTCATGAGAAGATATAATATTCATTGCGAAGTGTCATATATATCTCGTATTCACATCAAAAACATGTAAATGCGACACTTCCATGCTAGGAAATAGCGTTTGCAGATGTCTACGTATCGCAGCAATAGAGTTCCAATGCTTCCTAAAACGCGATATCGCATCTCTCTTCTATGTTTCATGATAAGGTATAATATTCATTGCGAAGCGTCATGTATACCTCGTATTCACTTCAAATGAATGTAAATGCGACACTTCCATGCTAGGAAATAGCGTTTGCAGATGTCTACGTATCGTAGCAATAGATTTCTAATGCTTCTTAAAACGCGATATCGCATCTCACTGCTATGTTTCATTAGAAGATATAATATTCATTGCGAAGTGTCATGTCTATATCGTATTCACATCAAAAGAATGTAAATGCGACACTTCCATGCTAGGAAATAGCGTTTGCAGATGTCTACGTATCGCAGCAATAGAGTTCCAATGCTCCCTAAAACGCGATATCGCATCACTCTTCTATGTTTCATGATAAGATATAATATTCATTGCGAAGTGTCATGTATACCTCGTATTCACTTCAAAAGAATGTAAATGCGACACTTCCATGCTAGGAAATAGCGTTTGCAGATGTCTACGTATCGCAGCAATAGAGTTCCAATGCTTCCTAAAACGCGATATCGCATATCTCTTCTATGTTTCACGATAAGGTATAATATTCATTGCGAAGTGTCATGTATACCTCGTATTCACTTCAAAAGAATGTAAATGCGACACTTCCATGCTAGGAAATAGCGTTTGCAGATGTCTACGTATCGCAGCAACAGAGTTCTAATGCTTCTTAAAACGAGATGTCGCATCTAACATCTATGTATCGAGATAAGGTATAATATTCATTGCGAAGTGTCATGTATACCTCGTATTCACTTCAAATGAATGTAAATGCGAAGCTTCCTTGCTAGGAAATAGCGTTTGCAGATGTCTACGTATCGTAGCAATAGAGTCCTAATGCTTCCTAAAACGCGATATCACATCTCACTTCTATGTTTCGAGATAAGATATAATTTTCATTGCGAAGTGTCATGTATACCTCTTATTCACTTCAAAAGAATGTAAAAGCGACACTTCCTTGCTAGGAAATAGCGTTTCCAGATGACCACGTATCGTAAGAATGGAGTTCTAATGCTCCTTAAAACGAGATGTCGCATTCCATTTCTATGTTTCGTGATAAGATATAATATTCATTGTGGAGTGTTATGTATACCTCGCATTCACTTCAAAAGATTGTAAATGCGACACTTCCTTGCTAGGAAATATTGTTTGCAGATGTCTACGTATCGTAAAAACAGAGTTCTAATGTTTCTTAAGACGCGATATCGCATATTTCCTCTATGATTCTTGATAAGATATAATATTCATTGCGAAGTGTCATGTATACCTCGTATTCACTTCAAAAGAATGTAAATGCGACACTTGCATGCTGGGAAATAGCGTTTGCAGATGTCTACGTATCGTAGCAATAGAGTTCTAATGCATCTTCAAACGCGATATCGCATCTCACTTCTATGTTTCATGATAAGATATAATATTCATTGCGAAGTGTCATGTATACCTCGTATTCACTTCAAAAGAATGTAAATGCGACACTTCCTTGCTAGGAAATAGCGTTTGCAGATGTCTACGTATCACAGCAATAGAGTACTTATGCTTCTGAAAACGATATGTCGTATTTCATTTCTATGTTTCGTAATAAGATATAATATTCATTGTGTAATGTTATGTATACCTCGTATTCACTTCAATGGAATGTAATGGGACATTTCCATGGTAGGAAATAGAGTTTGGAGATGTCTACGTATATTAGCAATAGTGTTCTAATGCTTCTCAAAACGCAATATAGCACCTCATTCCTATGTTTCATGATAAGGTATAATATTCATTGCGAAGTGTCATGTATATCTCGTATTCACTTCAAAAGAATGTAAATGCGACACTTCCATGCTAGGAAATAGCGTTTGCAGATGTCTACGTATCGTAGCAATAGAGTTCTAATGCTTCTTAAAACGCGATATCGCATCTCACTTCTATGTTTCATGATAAGATATAATATCCATTGCGAAGTGTCATGTATACCTCGTATTCACTTCAAAAGAATGTAAATGCGACACTTCCATGCTTGGAAATAGCGTTTGCAGATGTCTACGTATCGTAGCAACAGAGTTCTAATGCTTCTGAAATCGAGATGTCGTATTTCATTTCTATGTTTCGTAATAAGATATAATATTCATTGTGTAATGTTATGTATACCTCGTATTCACTTCAATGGAATGTAATGGGACATTTCCATGGTAGGAAATAGAGTTTGCAGATGTCTACGTATATTAGCAATAGTGTTCTAATGCTTCTCAAAACGCAATATAGCACCTCATTCCTATGTTTCATGATAAGATATAATATTCATTGCGAAGTGCCATGTATATCTCGTATTCACTTCAAAAGAATGTAAATGCGACACTTCCATGCTAGGAAATAGCGTTTGCAGATGTCTACGTATCGTAGCAATAGAGTTCTAATGCTTCTTAAAACGCGATATCGCATCTCACTTCTATGTTTCATGATAAGATATAATATCCATTGCGAAGTGTCATGTATACCTCGTATTCACTTCAAAAGAATGTAAATGCGACACTTCCATGCTCGGAAATAGCGTTTGCAGATGTCTACGTATCGTAGCAACAGAGTTCTAATGCTTCTTAAAACGAGATGTCGCATCTAACATCTATGTATCGAGATAAGGTATAATATTCATTGCGAAGTGTCATGTATACCTCGTATTCACTTCAAATGAATGTAAATGCGAAGCTTCCTTGCTAGGAAATAGCGTTTGCAGATGTCTACGTATCGTAGCAATAGAGTTCTAATGCTTCCTAAAACGCGATATCACATCTCACTTCTATGTTTCGAGATAAGATATAATTTTCATTGCGAAGTGTTATGTATACCTCTTATTCACTTCAAAAGAATGTAAAAGCGACACTTCCTTGCTAGGAAATAGCGTTTCCAGATGACCACGTATCGTAAGAATGGAGTTCTAATGCTCCTTAAAACGAGATGTCGCATTCCATTTCTATGTTTCGTGATAAGATATAATATTCATTGTGGAGTGTTATGTATACCTCGCATTCACTTCAAAAGATTATAAATGCGACACTTCCTTGCTAGGAAATATTGTTTGCAGATGTCTACGTATCGTAAAAACAGAGTTCTAATGCTTCTTAAGACGCGATATCGCATATTTCCTCTATGATTCTTGATAAGATATAATATTCATTGCGAAGTGTCATGTATACCTCGTATTCACTTCAAAAGAATGTAAATGCGACACTTGCATGCTGGGAAATAGCGTTTGCAGATGTCTACGTATCGTAGCAATAGAGTTCTAATGCTTCTTCAAACGCGATATCGCATCTCACTTCTATGTTTCATGATTAGATATAATATTCATTGCGAAGTGTCATGTATACCTCGTATTCACTTCAAAAGAATGTAAATGCGACACTTCCTTGCTAGGAAATAGCGTTTGCAGATGTCTACGTATCACAGCAATAGAGTACTTATGCTTCTGAAAACGAGATGTCGTATTTCATTTCTATGTTTCGTAATAAGATATAATATTCATTGTGTAATGTTATGTATACCTCGTATTCACTTCAATGGAATGTAATGGGACATTTCCATGGTAGGAAATAGAGTTTGGAGATGTCTACGTATATTAGCAATAGTGTTCTAATGCTTCTCAAAACGCAATATAGCACCTCATTCCTATGTTTCATGATAAGATATAATATTCATTGCGAAGTGTCATGTATATCTCGTATTCACTTCAAAAGAATGTAAATGCGACACTTCCATGCTAGGAAATAGCGTTTGCAGATGTCTACGTATCGTAGCAATAGAGTTCTAATGCTTCTTAAAACGCGATATAGCATCTCACTTCTATGTTTCATGATAAGATATAATATCCATTGCGAAGTGTCATGTATACCTCGTATTCACTTCAAAAGAATGTAAATGCGACACTTCCATGCTTGGAAATAGCGTTTGCAGATGTCTACGTATCGTAGCAACAGAGTTCTAATGCTTCTTAAAACGAGATGTCGCATCTCACTTCTATGTATCGAGATAAGGTATAATATTCATTGCGAAGTGTCATGTATACCTCGTATTCACTTCAAATGAATGTAAATGCGAAGCCTCCTTGCTAGGAAATAGCGTTTGCAGATGTCTACGTATCGTAGCAATAGAGTTCTAATGCTTCCTAAAACGCGATATCACATCTCACTTCTATGTTTCGAGATAAGATATAATTTTCATTGCGAAGTGTCATGTATACCTCTTATTCACTTCAAAAGAATGTAAAAGCGACACTTCCTTGCTAGGAAATAGCGTTTCCAGATGACCACGTATCGTAAGAATGGAGTTCTAATGCTCCTTAAAACGAGATGTCGCATTCCATTTCTATGTTTCGTGATAAGATATAATATTCATTGTGGAGTGTTATGTATACCTCGCATTCACTTCAAAAGATTGTAAATGCGACACTTCCTTGCTAGGAAATATTGTTTGCAGATGTCTACGTATCGTAAAAACAGAGTTCTAATGCTTCCTAAGACGCGATATCGCATATTTCCTCTATGATTCTTGATAAGATATAATATTCATTGCGAAGTGTCATGAATACCTCGTATTCACTTCAAAAGAATGTAAATGCGACACTTGCATGCTGGGAAATAGCGTTTGCAGATGTCTACGTATCGTAGCAATAGAGTTCTAATGCTTCTTCAAACGCGATATCGCATCTCACTTCTATGTTTCATGATAAGATATAATATCCATTGCGAAGTGTCATGTATACCTCGTATTCACTTCAAAAGAATGTAAATGCGACACTTCCATGCTTGGAAATAGCGTCTGCAGATGTCTACGTATCGTAGCAACAGAGTTCTAATGCTTCTTAAAACGAGATGTCGCATCTCACTTCTATGTATCGAGATAAGTTATAATATTCATTGCGAAGTGTCATGTATACCTCGTATTCACTTCAAATGAATGTAAATGCGAAGCTTCCTTGCTAGGAAATAGCGTTTGCAGATGTCTACGTATCGTAGCAATAGAGTTCTAATGCTTCCTAAAACGCGATATCACATCTCACTTCTATGTTTCGAGATAAGATATAATTTTCATTGCGAAGTGTCATGTATACCTCTTATTCACTTCAAAAGAATGTAAAAGCGACACTTCCTTGCTAGGAAATAGCGTTTCCAGATGACCACGTATCGTAAGAATGGAGTTCTAATGCTCCTTAAAACGAGATGTCGCATTCCATTTCTATGTTTCGTGATAAGATATAATATTCATTGTGGAGTGTTATGTATACCTCGCATTCACTTCAAAAGATTGTAAATGCGACACTTCCTTGCTAGGAAATATTGTTTGCAGATGTCTACGTATCGTAAAAACAGTGTTCTAATGCTTCTTAAGACGCGATATCGCATATTTCCTCTATGATTCTTGATAAGATATAATATTCATTGCGAAGTGTCATGTATACCTCGTATTCACTTCAAAAGAATGTAAATGCGACACTTGCATGCTGGGAAATAGCGTTTGCAGATGTCTACGTATCGTAGCAATAGAGTTCTAATGCTTCTTGGAACGCGATGTCGCATCTCACTTCTATGTTTCATGATAAGATATAATATTCATTGCGAAGTGTCATGTATACCTCGTATTCACTTCAAAAGAATGTAAATGCGACACATCCATGCTAGGAAGTAGCGTTTGCAGATGTCTACGTATCGTAGCAATAGAGTTCTAGCGATTCTTAAACCGCGATATCGCATGTCACATCTATGTTTCGTGATAAGATATAATATTCATTGCGATGTGACATGTATACCTCGTATTCACTTCAAAAGAATGTAAATGCGACACTTCCATACTAGGAAATAGCGTTTGCAGATGTCTACGTATCACAGCAATAGAGTACTTATGCTTCTGAAATCGAGATGTCGTTTTTCATTTCTATGTTTCGTAATAAGATATAATATTCATTGTGTAATGTTATGTATACCTCGTATTCACTTCAATGGAATGTAATGGGACATTTCCATGGTCGGAAATAGAGTTTGCAGATGTCTACGTATATTAGCAATAGTGTTCTAATGCTTCTCAAAACGCAATATAGCACCTCATTCCTATGTTTCATGATAAGATATAATATTCATTGCGAAGTGCCATGTATATCTCGTATTCACTTCAAAAGAATGTAAATGCGACACTTCCATGCTAGGAAATAGCGTTTGCAGATGTCTACGTATCGTAGCAATAGAGTTCTAATGCTTCTTAAAACGCGATATCGCATCTCACTTCTATGTTTCATGATAAGATATAATATCCATTGCGAAGTGTCATGTATACCTCGTATTCACTTCAAAAGAATGTAAATGCGACACTTCCATGCTCGGAAATAGCGTTTGCAGATGTCTACGTATCGTAGCAACAGAGTTCTAATGCTTCTTAAAACGAGATGTCGCATCTCACATCTATGTATCGAGATAAGGTATAATATTCATTGCGAAGTGTCATGTATACCTCGTATTCACTTCAAATGAATGTAAATGCGAAGCTTCCTTGCTAGGAAATAGCGTTTGCAGATGTCTACGTATCGTAGCAATAGAGTTCTAATGCTTCCTAAAACGCGATATCACATCTCACTTCTATGTTTCGAGATAAGATATAATTTTCATTGCGAAGTGTCATGTATACCTCTTATTCACTTCAAAAGAATGTAAAAGCGACACTTCCTTGCTAGGAAATAGCGTTTCCAGATGACCACGTATCGTAAGAATGGAGTTCTAATGCTCCTTAAAACGAGATGTCGCATTCCATTTCTATGTTTCGTGATAAGATATAATATTCATTGTGGAGTGTTATGTATACCTCGCATTCACTACAAAAGATTGTAAATGCGACACTTCCTTGCTAGGAAATATTGTTTGCAGATGTCTACGTATGGTAAAAACAGAGTTCTAATGCTTCTTAAGACGCGATATCGCATATTTCCTCTATGATTCTTGATAAGATATAATATTCATTGCGAAGTGTCATGTATACCTCGTATTCACTTCAAAAGAATGTAAATGCGACACTTGCATGCTGGGAAATAGCGTTTGCAGATGTCTACGTATCGTAGCAATAGAGTTCTAATGCTTCTTCAAACGCGATATCGCATCTCACTTCTATGTTTCATGATAAGATATAACATTCATTGCGAAGTGTCATGTATACCTCGTATTCACTTCAAAAGAATGTAAATGCGACACTTCCTTGCTAGGAAATAGCGTTTGCAGATGTCTACGTATCACAGCAATAGAGTACTTATGCTTCTGAAAACGAGATGTCGTATTTCATTTCTATGTTTCGTAATAAGATATAATATTCATTGTGTAATGTTATGTATACCTCGTATTCACTTCAATGGAATGTAATGGGACATTTCCATGGTAGGAAATAGAGTTTGGAGATGTCTACGTATATTAGCAATAGTGTTCTAATGCTTCTCAAAACGCAATATAGCACCTCATTCCTATGTTTCATGATAAGATATAATATTCATTGCGAAGTGTCATGTATATCTCGTATTCACTTCAAAAGAATGTAAATGCGACACTTCCATGCTAGGAAATAGCGTTTGCAGATGTCTACGTATCGTAGCAATAGAGTTCTAATGCTTCTTAAAACGCGATATCGCATGTCACTTCTATGTTTCATGATAAGATATAATATCCATTGCGAAGTGTCATGTATACCTCGTATTCACTTCAAAAGAATGTAAATGCGACACTTCCATGCTTGGAAATAGCGTTTGCAGATGTCTACGTATCGTAGCAACAGAGTTCTAATGCTTCTTAAAACGAGATGTCGCATCTCACTTCTATGTATCGAGATAAGGTATAATATTCATTGCGAAGTGTCATGTATACCTCGTACTCACTTCAAATGAATGTAAATGCGAAGCTTCCTTGCTAGGAAATAGCGTTTGCAGATGTCTACGTATCGTAGCAATAGAGTTCTAATGCTTCCTAAAACGCGATATCACATCTCACTTCTATGTTTCGAGATAAGATATAATTTTCATTGCGAAGTGTCATGTATACCTCTTATTCACTTCAAAAGAATGTAAAAGCGACACTTCCTTGCTAGGAAATAGCGTTTCCAGATGACCACGTATCGTAAGAATGGAGTTCTAATGCTCCTTAAAACGAGATGTCGCATTCCATTTCTATGTTTCGTGATAAGATATAATATTCATTGCGAAGTGCCATGTATATCTCGTATTCACTTCAAAAGAATGTAAATGCGACACTTCCATGCTAGGAAATAGCGTTTGCAGATGTCTACGTATCGTAGCAATAGAGTTCTAATGCTTCTTAAAACGCGATATCGCATCTCACTTCTATGTTTCATGATAAGATATAATATCCATTGCGAAGTGTCATGTATACCTCGTATTCACTTCAAAAGAATGTAAATGCGACACTTCCATGCTCGGAAATAGCGTTTGCAGATGTCTACGTATCGTAGCAACAGAGTTCTAATGCTTCTTAAAACGAGATGTCGCATCTCACATCTATGTATCGAGATAAGGTATAATATTCATTGCGAAGTGTCATGTATACCTCGTATTCACTTCAAATGAATGTAAATGCGAAGCTTCCTTGCTAGGAAATAGCGTTTGCAGATGTCTACGTATCGTAGCAATAGAGTTCTAATGCTTCCTAAAACGCGATATCACATCTCACTTCTATGTTTCGAGATAAGATATAATTTTCATTGCGAAGTGTCATGTATACCTCTTATTCACTTCAAAAGAATGTAAAAGCGACACTTCCTTGCTA
Organism: Xylocopa sonorina; assembly: GCF_050948175.1. Lineage (NCBI taxonomy): Eukaryota > Metazoa > Arthropoda > Insecta > Hymenoptera > Apidae > Xylocopa > Xylocopa sonorina. The sequence continues at coordinate 13,072 of NW_027490210.1, read as the reverse complement.
GGAAATAGCGTTTCCAGATGACCACGTATCGTAAGAATGGAGTTCTAATGCTCCTTAAAACGAGATGTCGCATTCCATTTCTATGTTTCGTGATAAGATATAATATTCATTGTGGAGTGTTATGTATACCTCGCATTCACTACAAAAGATTGTAAATGCGACACTTCCTTGCTAGGAAATATTGTTTGCAGATGTCTACGTATGGTAAAAACAGAGTTCTAATGCTTCTTAAGACGCGATATCGCATATTTCCTCTATGATTCTTGATAAGATATAATATTCATTGCGAAGTGTCATGTATACCTCGTATTCACTTCAAAAGAATGTAAATGCGACACTTGCATGCTGGGAAATAGCGTTTGCAGATGTCTACGTATCGTAGCAATAGAGTTCTAATGCTTCTTCAAACGCGATATCGCATCTCACTTCTATGTTTCATGATAAAGATATAACATTCATTGCGAAGTGTCATGTATACCTCGTATTCACTTCAAAAGAATGTAAATGCGACACTTCCTTGCTAGGAAATAGCGTTTGCAGATGTCTACGTATCACAGCAATAGAGTACTTATGCTTCTGAAAACGAGATGTCGTATTTCATTTCTATGTTTCGTAATAAGATATAATATTCATTGTGTAATGTTATGTATACCTCGTATTCACTTCAATGGAATGTAATGGGACATTTCCATGGTAGGAAATAGAGTTTGGAGATGTCTACGTATATTAGCAATAGTGTTCTAATGCTTCTCAAAACGCAATATAGCACCTCATTCCTATGTTTCATGATAAGATATAATATTCATTGCGAAGTGTCATGTATATCTCGTATTCACTTCAAAAGAATGTAAATGCGACACTTCCATGCTAGGAAATAGCGTTTGCAGATGTCTACGTATCGTAGCAATAGAGTTCTAATGCTTCTTAAAACGCGATATCGCATGTCACTTCTATGTTTCATGATAAGATATAATATCCATTGCGAAGTGTCATGTATACCTCGTATTCACTTCAAAAGAATGTAAATGCGACACTTCCATGCTTGGAAATAGCGTTTGCAGATGTCTACGTATCGTAGCAACAGAGTTCTAATGCTTCTTAAAACGAGATGTCGCATCTCACTTCTATGTATCGAGATAAGGTATAATATTCATTGCGAAGTGTCATGTATACCTCGTACTCACTTCAAATGAATGTAAATGCGAAGCTTCCTTGCTAGGAAATAGCGTTTGCAGATGTCTACGTATCGTAGCAATAGAGTTCTAATGCTTCCTAAAACGCGATATCACATCTCACTTCTATGTTTCGAGATAAGATATAATTTTCATTGCGAAGTGTCATGTATACCTCTTATTCACTTCAAAAGAATGTAAAAGCGACACTTCCTTGCTAGGAAATAGCGTTTCCAGATGACCACGTATCGTAAGAATGGAGTTCTAATGCTCCTTAAAACGAGATGTCGCATTCCATTTCTATGTTTCGTGATAAGATATAATATTCATTGTGGAGTGTTATGTATACCTCGCATTCACTTCAAAAGATTGTAAATGCGACACTTCCTTGCTAGGAAATATTGTTTGCAGATGTCTACGTATCGTAAAAACAGTGTTCTAATGCTTCTTAAGACGCGATATCGCATATTTCTTCTATGATTCTTGATAAGATATAATATTCATTGCGAAGTGTCATGTATACCTCGTATTCACTTCAAAAGAATGTAAATGCGACACTTGCATGCTGGGAAATAGCGTTTGCAGATGTCTACGTATCGTAGCAATAGAGTTCTAATGCTTCTTCAAACGCGATATCGCATCTCACTTCTATGTTTCATGATAAGATATAATATTCATTGCGAAGTGTCATGTATACCTCGTATTCACTTCAAAAGAATGTAAATGCGACACTTCCATGCTAGGAAATAACGTTTGCAGACGTCTACGTATCGTAGCAAGTGTGTTCTAATACTTCTTAAAACGAGATGTCGCATTTCATTTCTGTTTCATGATAAGACATAATATTCATTGCGAAGTGTCATGTATACCTCGTGTTCACTTCAAAAGGATGTAAATGCGACACTTCCTTACTAGGAATTAGCGTTTCCAGACGACTACGTGTCGAAACAATAGAGTTCTAATGATTCGTAGAACGCGATATCGCATCTCACTTCTATGTTTCGTGATAAGATATAATATTCATTGTGGAGTGTTATGTATACCTGGTATTCACTTCAAGAGAATGTAAATGCGACACTTCCTTGCTAGGAAATATTGTTTGCAGATGTCCTACGTATCGAAGCAATAGGGTTCTAATGCTTCTCAAAACGCGATGTCGCATCTCATTAATATGTTCCATGGTCAGATATAATATTCATTGCGAAGTGTCATGTATACCTCGTATTCACTTCAATGAATGTAAATGCGACACTTCCTGGCTAGGAATATTGTTTGCAGATGTCTACGTATCGAAGCAATAGAGTTCTAATGCTTCTTAAAATGAGAAGTCGTATTTCATTTCTATGTTTCGTAATAAGATGTAATATTCATTGTGGAATGTTATGTATACCTCGTATTCACTTCAAAAGAATGTTAATGCGACACTTCCTTGCTAGGAAATAACATTTGCAGATGTCTACGCATCGTAGGAATAGAGTTCTAGTGCTTCCTAAAACGGGATATCGTATCTCACTGCTATGATTCACGATAAGATATAATATTCATTATGGAGTGTCATGTATACCTCATATTCACTTCAAAAGAATGTAAATACGAATCTTCCGTGCTAGGAAATAGCGTTTCCAGACCACGTATCGAAAGAATAGAGTTCTAATACTTCTTAAAACGAGATGTCGCATCTCATTTCTATGTTTCATGATAAGATATAATATCCATTGCGAAGTGTCATGTATACCTCGTATTCACTTCAATGGAATGTAAATGCGACATTTCCTTGCTAGGAAATAGAGTTTGCAGATGTCTACGTATATTAGCAAGGGAGTTCTAATGCTTCTCAAAACGCGATACAGCACCTCATTCCTATTTTTCATGATAAGATATAATATTCACTGCGAAGTGTCATGTATATCTCGTATTCACTTCAAAGAATGTAAATGCGACACTTCCATGCTAGGAAATAGCGTTTGCAGATGTCTACGTGTCGTAGCAATAGAGTTCTAATGCTTCTTAAAACGCGATATCGCATCTCACAGCTATGTTTCATGAGAAGATGTAATATTCATTATGGAGTGTTATGTATACCTCGTACTCACTTCAAAAGAATATAATGCGACCCTTCCATCCTAGGAAATAGCGCATGCAGATGTCTACGTATCGTAGCAATAGAGCTCTAACGCTTCTCAAAACGCGATATAGCACCACATTCCTATGTTTCATGATAAGATATAATATTCATTGCGAAGTGTCATGTATACCTCGAATTCACTTCAAAAGAATGTAAATGCGACACTTCCATGCTAGGAAATAGCGTTTGCAGATGTCTACGTATCGCAGCAATAGAGATCCAATGCTTCTTAAAACGCGATATCGCATCTCACTGCTATGTTTCATGATAAGATATAATATTCATTATGGAGTGATATGTATACCTCGTACCCGCTTCAAAAGAATGTAAGTGCGACCCTTCGATGCTAGGGAATAGCCTTTGCAAATGTCTACGTATCGTAGCAATAGAATTCTAATGCTTCTTAAAACGCGATATCGCATCTCACTGCTATGTTTCATGAGAAGATATAATATTCATTATGGAGTGTTATGTATACCTCGTACTCACTTCAAAAGAATGTAAATGCGACCCTCCCATCCTAGGAAATAGCGTTTGCAGATGTCTACGTATCGTAGCAATAGAGTTCTAATGCTTCTTAAAACGAGATGTCGCATCTCATCTCTATGTTTCATGATCAGATATAACATTCATTGCGAAGTGTCACGTATACCTCGTATTCACTTCTAAAGGATGTAAATGCGACACTTCCTTGCTAGAAAATAGCGTTTCCAGATGACTACGTGTCGAAACAATAGAGTTCTAATGATTCTTAAAATGCCATATCGCATCTCACTTCTATGTTTCATGATAAGATATAATATTCATTGCGAAGTGTCATGTATATCTCGTAATCACTTCAAACGAATGTAAATGCGACACTTCCATGCTAGGAAATAGCGTTTGCAGATGTCTACGTATCGTAGCAATAGAGTTCTAATGCTTCTTAAAACGCGATATCGCATCTCACTGCTATGTTTCATGAGAAGATATAATATTCATTGCGAAGTGTCATGTATATCTCGTATTCACATCAAAAGAATGTAAATGTGACACTTCCATGCTAGGAAATAGCGTTTGCAGATGTCTACTTATCGCAGCAATAGAGTTCCAATGCTTCCTAAAACGCGATATCGCATCACTCTTCTATGTTTCATGATAAGGTATAATATTCATTACGAAGTGTCATGTATACCTCGTATTTACTTCAAAAGAACGTACATAAGACACTTCCATGCTAGGAAATAGCGTTTGCAGATGTCTACGTATCCTAGCAATAGAGCTCTAACGCTTCTCAAAACGCGATATAGCACCACATTCCTATGTTTCATGATAAGATATAATATTCATTGCGAAGTGTCATGTATACCTCGAATTCACTTCAAAAGAATGTAAATGCGACACTTCCATGCTAGGAAATAGCGTTTGCAGATGTCTACGTATCGCAGCAATAGAGATCCAATGCTTCCTAAAACGCGATATCGCATCACTCTTCTATGTTTCATGATAAGGTATAATATTCATTTCGAAGTGTCATGTATACCTCGTATTCACTTCAAATGAATGTAAATGCGACACTTCCATGCTAGGAAATAGCGTTTGCAGATGTCTGCGTATCGTAGCAATAGAGTTCTAATGCTTCTTAAAACGCGATATCGCATCTCACTGCTATGTTTCATGATAAGATATAATATTCATTATGGAGTGATATGTATACCTCGTACCCGCTTCAAAAGAATGTAAGTGCGACCCTTCGATGCTAGGGAATAGCCTTTGCAAATGTCTACGTATCGTAGCAATAGAATTCTAATGCTTCTTAAAACGCGATATCGCATCTCACTGCTATGTTTCATGAGAAGATATAATATTCATTATGGAGTGTTATGTATACCTCGTACTCACTTCAAAAGAATGTAAATGCGACCCTCCCATCCTAGGAAATAGCGTTTGCAGATGTCTACGTATCGTAGCAATAGAGTTCTAATGCTTCTTAAAACGAGATGTCGCATCTCATCTCTATGTTTCATGATCAGATATAACATTCATTGCGAAGTGTCATGTATACCTCGTATTCACTTCAAAAGAATGTAAATGCGACACTTGCATGCTGGGAAATAGCGTTTGCAGATGTCTACGTATCGTAGCAATAGAGTTCTAATGCTTCTTCAAACGCGATATCGCATCTCACTTCTATGTTTCATGATAAGATATAATATTCATTGCGAAGTGTCATGTATACCTCGTATTCACTTCAAAAGAATGTAAATGCGACACTTCCATGCTAGGAAATAACGTTTGCAGACGTCTACGTATCGTAGCAAGTGTGTTCTAATACTTCTTAAAACGAGATGTCGCATTTCATTTCTGTTTCATGATAAGACATAATATTCATTGCGAAGTGTCATGTATACCTCGTGTTCACTTCAAAAGGATGTAAATGCGACACTTCCTTACTAGGAATTAGCGTTTCCAGACGACTACGTGTCGAAACAATAGAGTTCTAATGATTCGTAGAACGCGATATCGCATCTCACTTCTATGTTTCGTGATAAGATATAATATTCATTGTGGAGTGTTATGTATACCTGGTATTCACTTCAAGAGAATGTAAATGCGACACTTCCTTGCTAGGAAATATTGTTTGCAGATGTCTACGTATCGAAGCAATAGGGTTCTAATGCTTCTCAAAACGCGATGTCGCATCTCATTAATATGTTCCATGGTCAGATATAATATTCATTGCGAAGTGTCATGTATACCTCGTATTCACTTCAAATGAATGTAAATGCGACACTTCCTGGCTAGGAAATATTGTTTGCAGATGTCTACGTATCGAAGCAATAGAGTTCTAATGCTTCTTAAAATGAGAAGTCGTATTTCATTTCTATGTTTCGTAATAAGATGTAATATTCATTGTGGAATGTTATGTATACCTCGTATTCACTTCAAAAGAATGTTAATGCGACACTTCCTTGCTAGGAAATAACATTTGCAGATGTCTACGCATCGTAGGAATAGAGTTCTAGTGCTTCCTAAAACGGGATATCGTATCTCACTGCTATGATTCACGATAAGATATAATATTCATTATGGAGTGTCATGTATACCTCATATTCACTTCAAAAGAATGTAAATACGAATCTTCCGTGCTAGGAAATAGCGTTTCCAGACCACGTATCGAAAGAATAGAGTTCTAATACTTCTTAAAACGAGATGTCGCATCTCATTTCTATGTTTCATGATAAGATATAATATCCATTGCGAAGTGTCATGTATACCTCGTATTCACTTCAATGGAATGTAAATGCGACATTTCCTTGCTAGGAAATAGAGTTTGCAGATGTCTACGTATATTAGCAAGGGAGTTCTAATGCTTCTCAAAACGCGATACAGCACCTCATTCCTATTTTTCATGATAAGATATAATATTCACTGCGAAGTGTCATGTATATCTCGTATTCACTTCAAAAGAATGTAAATGCGACACTTCCATGCTAGGAAATAGCGTTTGCAGATGTCTACGTGTCGTAGCAATAGAGTTCTAATGCTTCTTAAAACGCGATATCGCATCTCACAGCTATGTTTCATGAGAAGATGTAATATTCATTATGGAGTGTTATGTATACCTCGTACTCACTTCAAAAGAATATAATGCGACCCTTCCATCCTAGGAAATAGCGTATGCAGATGTCTACGTATCGTAGCAATAGAGCTCTAACGCTTCTCAAAACGCGATATAGCACCACATTCCTATGTTTCATGATAAGATATAATATTCATTGCGAAGTGTCATGTATACCTCGAATTCACTTCAAAAGAATGTAAATGCGACACTTCCATGCTAGGAAATAGCGTTTGCAGATGTCTACGTATCGCAGCAATAGAGATCCAATGCTTCTTAAAACGCGATATCGCATCTCACTGCTATGTTTCATGATAAGATATAATATTCATTATGGAGTGATATGTATACCTCGTACCCGCTTCAAAAGAATGTAAGTGCGACCCTTCGATGCTAGGGAATAGCCTTTGCAAATGTCTACGTATCGTAGCAATAGAATTCTAATGCTTCTTAAAACGCGATATCGCATCTCACTGCTATGTTTCATGAGAAGATATAATATTCATTATGGAGTGTTATGTATACCTCGTACTCACTTCAAAAGAATGTAAATGCGACCCTCCCATCCTAGGAAATAGCGTTTGCAGATGTCTACGTATCGTAGCAATAGAGTTCTAATGCTTCTTAAAACGAGATGTCGCATCTCATCTCTATGTTTCATGATCAGATATAACATTCATTGCGAAGTGTCACGTATACCTCGTATTCACTTCTAAAGGATGTAAATGCGACACTTCCTTGCTAGAAAATAGCGTTTCCAGATGACTACGTGTCGAAACAATAGAGTTCTAATGATTCTTAAAATGCCATATCGCATCTCACTTCTATGTTTCATGATAAGATATAATATTCATTGCGAAGTGTCATGTATATCTCGTAATCACTTCAAACGAATGTAAATGCGACACTTCCATGCTAGGAAATAGCGTTTGCAGATGTCTACGTATCGTAGCAATAGAGTTCTAATGCTTCTTAAAACGCGATATCGCATCTCACTGCTATGTTTCATGAGAAGATATAATATTCATTGCGAAGTGTCATGTATATCTCGTATTCACATCAAAAGAATGTAAATGTGACACTTCCATGCTAGGAAATAGCGTTTGCAGATGTCTACTTATCGCAGCAATAGAGTTCCAATGCTTCCTAAAACGCGATATCGCATCACTCTTCTATGTTTCATGATAAGGTATAATATTCATTACGAAGTGTCATGTATACCTCGTATTTACTTCAAAAGAACGTACATAAGACACTTCCATGCTAGGAAATAGCGTTTGCAGATGTCTACGTATCCTAGCAATAGAGCTCTAACGCTTCTCAAAACGCGATATAGCACCACATACCTATGTTTCATGATAAGATATAATATTCATTGCGAAGTGTCATGTATACCTCGAATTCACTTCAAAAGAATGTAAATGCGACACTTCCATGCTAGGAAATAGCGTTTGCAGATGTCTACGTATCGCAGCAATAGAGATCCAATGCTTCCTAAAACGCGATATCGCATCACTCTTCTATGTTTCATGATAAGGTATAATATTCATTTCGAAGTGTCATGTATACCTCGTATTCACTTCAAATGAATGTAAATGCGACACTTCCATGCTAGGAAATAGCGTTTGCAGATGTCTGCGTATCGTAGCAATAGAGTTCTAATGCTTCTTAAAACGCGATATCGCATCTCACTGCTATGTTTCATGATAAGATATAATATTCATTATGGAGTGATATGTATACCTCGTACCCGCTTCAAAAGAATGTAAGTGCGACCCTTCGATGCTAGGGAATAGCCTTTGCAAATGTCTACGTATCGTAGCAATAGAATTCTAATGCTTCTTAAAACGCGATATCGCATCTCACTGCTATGTTTCATGAGAAGATATAATATTCATTATGGAGTGTTATGTATACCTCGTACTCACTTCAAAAGAATGTAAATGCGACCCTCCCATCCTAGGAAATAGCGTTTGCAGATGTCTACGTATCGTAGCAATAGAGTTCTAATGCTTCTTAAAACGAGATGTCGCATCTCATCTCTATGTTTCATGATCAGATATAACATTCATTGCGAAGTGTCATGTATACCTCGTATTCACTTCTAAAGGATGTAAATGCGACACTTACTTGCTAGGAAATAGCGTTTCCAGATGACTACGTGTCGAAACAATAGAGTTCTAATGATTCTTAAAATGCCATATCGCATCTCACTTCTATGTTTCATGATAAGATATAATATTCATTGCGAAGTGTCATGTATATCTCGTATTCACTTCAAACGAATGTAAATGCGACACTTCCATGCTAGGAAATAGCGTTTGCAGATGTCTACGTATCGTAGCAATAGAGTTCCAATGCTTCCTAAAACGCGATATCGCATCACTCTTCTATGTTTCATGATAAGGTATAATATTCATTACGAAGTGTCATGTATACCTCGTATTCACTTCAAATGAATGTAAATGCGACACTTCCATGCTAGGAAATAGCGTTTGCAGATGTCTACGTATCGTAGCAATAGAGTTCTAATGCTTCTCAAAACGCGATATAGCACCTCATTCCTATGTTTCATGATAAGATATAATATTCATTGCGAAGTGTTATGTATACCTCGTATTCACTTCAGAAGAATGTAAATGCGACACTTCCATGCTAGGAAATAGCGTTTGCAGATGTCTACGTATCGCAGCAATAGAGATCCAATGCTTCCTAAAACGCGATATCGCATCACTCTTCTATGTTTCATGATAAGGTATAATATTCATTGCGAAGTGTCATGTATATCTCGTATTCACTTCAAACGAATGTAAATGCGACACTTCCATGCTAGGAAATAGCGTTTGCAGATGTCTACGTATCGTAGCAATAGAGTTCTAATGCTTCTCAAAACGCGATATAGCACCTCATTCCTATGTTTCATGATAAGATATAATACTCATTGCGAAGTGTCATGTATACCTCGTATTTACTTCGAAAGAACGTACATAAGACACTTCCATGCTAGGAAATAGCGTTTGCAGATGTCTACGTATCGTAGCTATAGAGCTCTAACGCTTCTCAAAACGCGATATAGCACCACATTCCTATGTTTCATGATAAGATATAATATTCATTGCGAAGTGTCATGTATACCTCGAATTCACTTCAAAAGAATGTAAATGCGGCACTTCCATGCTAGGAAATAGCGTTTGCAGATGTCTACGTATCGCAGCAATAGAGATCCAATGCTTCCTAAAACGCGATATCGCATCTCTCTTCTATGTTTCACGATAAGGTATAATATTCATTGCGAAGTGTCATGTATACCTCGTATTCACTTCAAAAGAATGTAAATGCGACACTTCCATGGTAGGAAATAGCGTTTGCAGATGTCTACGTATCGCAGCAATAGAGTTCCAATGCTTCCTAAAACGCGATATCGCATCACTCTTCTATGTTTCATGATAAGGTATAATATTCATTACGAGGTGTCATGTATACCTCGTATTCACTTCAAATGAATGTAAGTGCGACACTTCCATGGTAGGAAGTAGCGTTTGCAGATGTCTACGTATCGTAGCAATAGAGTTCTAATGCTTCTTAAAACGCGACATCGCATCTCACTACTATGTTTCATGATAAGATATAATATTCATTGCGAAGTGTCATGTATACCTCGTATTCACTTCAAAAGAATGTAAATGCGACACTTCCATGCTAGGATGTAGCGTTTGCAGATGTCTACGTATCGTAGCAATAGGGTTCTAATGCTTCTTAAAATGCGATATCGCATCACACTTCTATGTTTCATGATAAGATATAATATTCATTGCGAAGTGTCATGTATACCTCGATTTCACTTCACAAGAATGTAAATGCGACACTTCCTTGCTAGGAAATATTGTTTGCAGATGTCTACGTATCACAGCAATAGAGTACTAATGCTTCTTAAAACGAGATGTCGTATTTCATTTCTATGTTTCGTAATAAGATATAATATTCATTGTGTAATGTTATGTTTACCTCGAATTCACTTCAGTGGAATGTAAGTGCGAAATTTCCTTGCTAGGAAATAGATTTTGCAGGTGTCTACGTATATAGGCAATAGAGTTCTAATGCTTCTCAAAACTCGATATAGCACCTCATTCCTATGTTTCATGATAAGATATAATATTCATTGCGAAGTGTCATGTATATCACGTATTCACATAAATAGAATGTAAATGCGACACTTCCATGCTAGGAAATAGCGTTTGCAGATGTCTACGTATCGCAGCAATAGAGTTCCAATGCTTCCTAAGACGCGATATCGCATCTCTCTTCTATGTTTCACGATAAGGTATAATATTCATTGCGAAGTGTCATGTATACCTCGTATTCACTTCAAAAGAATGTAAATGCGACACTTCCATGCTAGGAAATAGCGTTTGCAGATGTCTACGTATCGTAGCAATAGAGTTCTAATGCTTCTCAAAACGCGATATTGCACCTCATTCCTATGTTTCATGATAAGATATAATATTCATTGCGAAGTGTCATGTATACCTCGTATTCACTTCAAATGAATGTAAATGCGACACTTCCATGCTAGGAAATAGCGTTTGCAGATGTCTAAGTATCGCAGCAATAGAGATCCAATGCTTCCTAAAACGCGATATCGCATCACTCTTCTATGTTTCATGATAAGGTATAATATTCATTGCGAAGTGTCATGTATACCTCGTATTCGCTTCAAAAGAATGTAAACGCGACACTTCCATACTAGGAAATAGCGTTTGCAGATGTCTACGTATCGTAGCAATAGAGTTCTAATGCTTCTCAAAACGCGATATAGCACCCCATTCCTATGTTTCATGATAAGATATAATACTCATTGCGAAGTGTCATGTATACCTCGTATTCACTTCAAAAGAATGTACATGCGACACTTCCATGCTAGGAAATAGCGTTTGCAGATGTCTACGTATCGCAGCAATAGAGATCCAATGCTTCCTAAAACGCGATATCGCATCTCTCTTCTATGTTTCACGATAAGGTATAATATTCATTGCGAAGTGTCATGTATACCTCGTATTCACTTCAAAAGAATGTAAATGCGACACTTCCATGCTAGGAAATAGCGTTTGCAGATGTCTACGTATCGCAGCAATAGAGTTCCAATGCTTCCTAAAACGCGATATCCCATCACTCCTCTATGTTTCATGATAAGGTATAATATTCATTACGAGGTGTCATGTATACCTCGTATTCACTTCAAATGAATGTAAATGCGACACTTCCATGCTAGGAAATAGCGTTTGCAGATGTCTACGTATCGTAGCAATAGAGTTCTAATGCTTCTCAAAACGCGATATAGCACCTCATTCCTATGTTTCATGATAAGATATAATACTCATTGCGAAGTGTCATGTATACCTCGTATTCACTTCAAAAGAATGTAAATGTGACACTTCCATGCTAGGAAATAGCGTTTACAGATGTCTACGTATCGCAGCAATAGAGTTCCAATGCTTCCTAAAACGCGATATCGCATCTCTCTTCTATGTTTCACGATAAGGTATAATATTCATTCCGATGTGTCATGTATACCTCGTATTCACTTCAAAAGAATGTAAATGCGACACTTCCATGCTAGGAAATAGCGTTTGCAGATGTCTACGTGTCGTAGCAATAGAGTTCTAATGCTTCTTAAAACGCGATATCGCATCTCACAGCTATGTTTCATGAGAAGATGTAATATTCATTATGGAGTGTTATGTATACCTCGTACTCACTTCAAAAGAATATAATGCGACCCTTCCATCCTAGGAAATAGCGTATGCAGATGTCTACGTATCGTAGCAATAGAGTTCTAGTGCTTCTTAGAACGCGATATCGCATCTCACTTCTATGTTTCATAATAAGATGTAATATACATTGCGAAGTGTCATGTATACCTCGTATTTACTTCGAAAGAACGTACATAAGACACTTCCATGCTAGGAAATAGCGTTTGCAGATGTCTACGTATCGTAGCTATAGAGCTCTAACGCTTCTCAAAACGCGATATAGCACCACATTCCTATGTTTCATGATAAGATATAATATTCATTGCGAAGTGTCATGTATACCTCGAATTCACTTCAAAAGAATGTAAATGCGGCACTTCCATGCTAGGAAATAGCGTTTGCAGATGTCTACGTATCGCAGCAA